>NC_079433.1:4181694-4323992 GCF_026213295.1 Gadus chalcogrammus | reverse complement strand
GCAGCATTGTGTAGCTAAAACACAATCATTCTATGATAGCTTTTGATTACGAAATCAACGGACGGACTCATCAACCCCATGATTCAGTTGAGGCGGCACTGGGGATGCCCTCGCCTTCCCCCCCGCCACTCCCCGTCCTAGACACGCCCCTATTTGTGACATCATCACTAAAAAAAAAGCGACAAAAAAAATCGTCTGGGGGAGCAGAAGAAACTCACAGAGATGAAGATGTTCAGGAGGTTCTCCAGAGTGGGCAGCTGGGGGAGGAGCTTCTGGACCACTTTGCTGAAGGCCTCGAATATGGAGTGGTCATAGATACTGGTCAGATAGAAGCTGGAGGGAGAGAGAGGGGGAGAGAGAGAGAGAGAGAGGGAGAGGGAAGGGAGATACGTGATTGAAAGCACATTTACTTGACAAATAACGTTTCTAATAATACACTTGTTTGTAGAGCATCTCACAAACATTGGACGCTAATGTTCAGACTGTCCGACCAGAACCATGAGAAGGATTCTAAGCATGGGTGGGCGTGGTGGGAATGGAACCTTTAACCCTGCCGGTGTACGTGCCCCGCCCCCGCCCCGCCCAGCAAGACAGGACCAGCATCTTAATGAAACGCTGTCGGCTACGCTTTTATGACCTTGATTAGATTAGATGGAAGCTTGTGTCGTGTCTGAGGGGAGATACAGTCATAACAGCAGCGCACACACACTATCTGCAGGTTTCAGCAAGTCAAACATAAGACTTTTTAGGACCTTTTTAATACCACCTTGAATTAAATTTAAGACCTAAAACACGCGATGGTGGGGGTTGGCAACAGACGCGAGCCAACTTCGGAGACGGACGTCTTCTAGCCAACTGTCCTTGTATTTGCACCTACCCATTGTCGCAGACTAGCTAGCAAGCCCGCAGATAATCGTTTAGATATGCAGCTAGCAAGAAAGAAGCCTGAAAAGTCCCATGAGAAAAAAAATAAATAAAATAGTCCTGCCCCGACAAATTTAAGTCCTTGAGTTAGAGTTTTTAAGACCACCATATGACATTTCTAACGAATTTAAGACTTTTTAAGGCCTTCAGTTTAGAAACATGAATTTAAGACTTTTTAAGACTTTTAAGGATGCGCGGACACCCTGCTATAAACATAACATAATATAATATAGATAATACAATGATAGATACATTCATAAAAATACATGTAACAATGTGAATATAAATAAAAGCACTGTGGAATAGATACAGTACAGTAAAATGTCCGTGCAATTACAGCTCCCGGATTAACACCATGATATGTACATGTTAAAAACACATGAATGTATGACATAAGATGAATGTCAGCACCCTGCAGTCACTCACCAGCTTCTGCAAAAGACTCAAGACTCACTTGTTCAGAGTTCACTTCGACTCAGCATATGGGATAACCTAGGAATTGTGCTTGGTTCTTTCAACCTCCTTACTGTACAGAGAGCAATATATTGTTTCTCTTTCTTCTGACAAATGTAAAGGCGTCTGCTAATAAACCTATGATTAATAAGCCGAGGCTCCCGCTTCCCTCGGTCAAATGTCCATGGTAAACAACATGGGGTGTATGAATGATCCTACAGGACAAACTCTGTGGGTGGCGAAGAAGTATAAGCTGCGTCCCGTTTTTGAACTGCATGATTTTTCGTCAAAGCATTAATAATCGTTTACTACCTTAACGGCACCGACAATCCAAAAACTCAGTCGAAACTAGACGGAAAAAGTGTGTAGTTCAAAACGTGACGCGGCTCTTACTCCTTCGCCACCTACAGAGTTTGTCCCGTACGATCATTCATAAACGCCGATGTTATTTCCCGTCGACATTTGACCGAGGTTAACCGGAGGCGGGGCTTATTCTTCAGATGTCCACGGCCTAAATGTAAATACAGCCGTGATGGGGCGCGTGGGCGTGGCCCCCCGGGCGGCGGTCTACCTGAGGTGGAGCTTCTCCAGCCCCACGTCGGCCAGGTCGTCATTGGCCCGCTGGTACACGTCCCTCTGGGTCTCGATCTTGTGGTCGTCCGACAGGCCGTCCACCTTGTGGATGAACACCTCGAAGTTGATGTGGGGGTTGACGCGGTACGCCCGCGACACCGTCCCGTGCAGCCGCCCCAGGGCCTCCACGTAGTCGTCCTGGTTACGAGGCGATGGAGAGGGTTAGAGTCGTCGCCATGGTTACGAGGGATGCGAGAGTCGGGCATGATCATCATGGTTACAAAAGGCGAACAGAATGGGGGAATCTATATAGTTGCAACGGATAGCCGTTAAGGTTACGATGGACAGAATTAAATTTAAGAGTTGCCCGAGTAACATTGGATAGGATTTACATTGTTGTCCCGGAAACAGGAGTGGATAGGATAATAGTCGTCATGGTAACGGCGGATGGAATCAACATGACAGTCGCACCTAGCTCCAATCATTTGTTACACTGTGGCTTAAAAATACTGTATTTAAGAAGGATATGTAAAGCAAATATCAAAACGTGTCTCAGTGTTTTTTTTGCCATCTAAACCTTCATCATTTAACTTTCACCTTAATTCAACAATGTTTATTTGTTATTGTTTTGCTGCTGTACACCTACTCTGGTCATAAGTTCCTTCTCTACGTTTATTACAATGGGGTTCTTCTGTGGTAAGAAACTTCTGTGTATCTCTGACTTTAATAAAGGGGCTAAGCTTGAGTGTATGGGCCCACCTGGGCATCGATGACGAAGATGAGGGCTCCGGTGCCCGTGAAGATCATCTCGTCGTCAAACGTGGGGTCAAAGAAGTCCACCTGTCCGGGGAAGTCCCAGATCTGGAAGTTGACGAAGGAGCTTCCCGAGAGGTCGTCCTTGTGGATCTTGTTGGTGCTCTCCAAGAAGAGCGTCTCGTTGGGCGACATCTTGTGGAAGACGACCTACAATACATAAGAGTAAGCCACGATCATAAGTTTGCTTAGCTGTGATGTGTTAAGAACATATGTGGGCATGCGTAGCCAATACAAAATTACGCATTTCTACATGGAGCACTGTCAATCGGTGCATGTCTTTCCTCTTAAATAAGTGCAAGTGAACCACGACCCTCACCTTCTGGATGGAGGACTTGCCGCTCCGGCGAAGCCCCATGAGCAGTATCCTGGGCTGGGTGTCAGCTGACGCCGAGCTGTCATCGTCGATGCCCGCCTCGTCGCCCCCGTAGCCGAAGTCTTTGGGGAACGAGTCCACCACCCCGTAGCTCCCAGCCATGTCTGGCTCCCCGTACTGGATAGACATGTTTCACTGGTCCTGTAACCCCGATCCTCGCTTAGATGGCCGATCTGAGTTAAACTATGTTATTTTGATCAACGCCTAGAGAGTGAGATATTCATTCCTGGTGAACTTTTGAGTTGCACTGACTTGCTCCGACGTATGAACATGACGCGCAGGGGTTAAGTATGTAAGCCTGGCGTTACATACCCAATGTGACCGCCCGAGGGGGTTCGTTCAGACAATGCGGTGGGGTTAGATAATACGGATTAGTAAGTGGAGGAGAACAGGGGAATATCTAAAAAAAACAACACAGATCACAAGTTAGAACACTTCCGCCCTGGCGACGCCACGCCCCCCTATTTGAACGTGATTGGTCGGCGGCCCTCAAACAATGTGTCATGTGATAAGAGGACCAGCAAGTCAGCCAGGAAGAAAGCGAAACATAAGCGGTGGGCTTGAGTGTGTGTGTGTGTCGTAATGTTAGTTAACATTGATAAGTCTATCACGATAAACGCAAATATTAGGGTGGTGGTGGAAATAATCTTGCGGGTTTAGGGTGTTGCGCCATCAGTGGTCGGTACAAAGGGAACCTCAACTCAAAGGCTCTTCAAACTCACCCATTTCCACCAGACGAGGTTTGCCTTAAATGCTGATTCATAATAGTGATGTAATGCTTTGTGGATTCGTGGTCAAATGTAGCAAGTTTCTGAGCAAATGTCAATTGTATAGATAATAAGTAACTCTTTGAGAACACTCTTAACTCAACTCACATGGGTAAGCAAGCATTTCAAAATAGTAATCTAAAAGGCTTGCAGTCCACTTGTCTTGCTATACTACTCCCTGCCCAAGACATATTTTCTGTGCATATATATATATATATTTTAAATTGTATTCTTATTTTAAATGCATCTCTTATGTCTTTATATTTTCAATCTGCTTTTGTACTGTAGCCTACTGGTTATACTGTATGTGGGAGGGAGATAATGGCTAATGCACAACCTTAAGGCTGTGATACCATTCATTTGGTCATTCCACTATTTTTTTACATGGACTCTCGATGTGAATTGGGACCTATTTTGTGTGTAAAAGTGTTTTTTTTATCTATTTTGTATACTGGTATGTTGTTTTTATGTTCTTGACTTGCCTTAGGACAACGGATGAAAATTAGCAATTAAACTAACTCCGGCATATTTATATTGATGCTCTGGCTGACATGTTGATTAATGTGCACTGTCCTAATCAAATAAATAAATAAAATAAATTTGCCATCATGGATACACGAAAAGGAGCGCGTCTTATGTTATAACACAAAGGTCCCTCTTTACATTACCTAATCCTGGGTGGTTGTTTTTACAGGGTTCAAGATGGCCACACCCCTGATGCGTCTCCTGTTGGCAGCCTGCCCGTTGCTGTTGGTTACTGCTGACCCTATCCGCAAGGTCACCACCACCAATGGGACCCTTCCTCTGGTCATGTGGCACGGAATGGGTATGTCCCTGGGAGGCTAGCTCGGCGTGATATTGGATCACATTGTACGTTATTGTTCCAAAGGGCTGGAGGTTGCGCTGTGGCGTGAGCTCAGAGAAAAGTACTGGATCGAGAACATGACTGTATCAGAGATCATTCACGTCTGTGACTCAGAATCAGAATCAGTTACTAAGTACACAAGAGTAAAGTTCTTAGGATTGGTTCCTTAACTGTCACAAAGCAGCAACAATACAAGAAAAGATAAGTGAAAAATAAGTAGCAGCATCAATAGATCCCAACGTTAAATTATAACATTTAACAGGAGGCATGGAATATGATGATCAATGAATAACGTTTTTCATTGTCGTAGGCTTTCCTCCATTTAAAGGCGTCAACTAATCAAGGCATCTGTACTGATTACAGGCGACAGCTGTTGCAACCCTCTCAGTATGGGGGCGATCAAGAAGATGATCGAGGACGATGTTCCGGGGATCTACGTGCTGTCGCTGAGGATCGGCAATAACATCGTCGAGGTGCCCTCACTACGAACCTCCTACACCCAGCCGCCATCTTGGCTCTGAACGCAAGGGTTTAGAACCAAGATGGCGGAGACCGTTACTCTCTGCCGTCACAGTTCCCTGCATCATCTTCTTCATTGGGATTCAGTTTGACTAATCTCTGAACCAAATTTCACTCGCCTTTTCAGTTCACTTAGCTCACCTGAACCTTTTGAAAGGTTAATTCATTAGAAAGACATGTATGTGGCCGGTTCCTGTCTTCCTGCCATATTGTTTCTATTACACTCCACTATTGCGTGTCATTATCAAGTGTCCTTTATCTTTCTCCATGACACCATTCTGTCTTCGTCATCCCCAACCAAACGATGCGAGTCTATGAGTCTCTGAGTGTCTCAGGGAGAGATGTGTCTCACTGAAGGTTGAATCCCTCCTCTCCTCTCCCCTCCTTTCCTCTCCCCTCCCCTCCCCTCCTTTCCTCTCCTCTCTTCTTGTCTCCTCTCCTCTCATCTCCTCTCCCCTCCTCTCTTCTTGTCTCCTCTCCTCTCCCCTCCCCTCCTCTCCTCCCCTCCTCTCCTCCTCTCCTCCCCTCCCCCTCCCCCCCCTCCTCTCATCCTCCAGGACACATCGAACAGCTTCTTCATGGATGTGAACCAGCAGGTGACCCAGGTGTGCGCCCAGCTGGCCCAGGACCCCCAGCTAAAGGGGGGCTACAACGCCATGGGCTTCTCCCAGGGGGGCCAGTTCCTGTGGGTGAACCAACGCCCCCCCTGCTGGGCTCTGATTGGCCTGTTGTTTGTTTCCATGACCTGTGGTCCTTGAAAGTTAAATGAAAAACATTGTCTAATGTTAGTTCAACTGTATGCTAGACACTGCCTTGAGCAAGACACACCGACCACTTCCTGTGACTTAAAGAAATGATCGACTGAAACAATTCACTTTTGGTCACTTTAGTTAAACGGGACTGATACGTTACTAAATTGGTAAAATGGTACACAAGGTAGCGAAGATTGCTGCAGTAGCCATTGTATGTCGTTATTTAAATATGTTAATTGAAACAAAGAAGTGAACTGTTTTTAAATCTGCATCACAAGGAGATTCACCCAAAGCAACATGGCTGATTTCTCGCTCTCTGATCTCTACGTCTCTCTGTCTCTCCATGTCTCTCTGTCTCTCCATGACTCTCTCTGTTTCTCTGTCTCTCTGATCTCTACGTCTCTCTGTCTCTCCATGACTCTCTCTCTGTTTCTCTCTGTCTCTCCATGTCTCTCTCTCTATTTCTCCATGTCTCTCTGTCTCTCTCTCTAGGCGGGCTGTAGCCCAGCGCTGTCCCTCTCCACCAATGAAAAATCTGATCTCAGTCGGGGGCCAACACCAAGGTAAACATCAACAATAAAATGTCGCTCTTGTTCACCATGACAACCCCAGGGCACTTTGTCTGAAATCAAACCATTAGTTAACAAACCTGTTATGTCATCCATTTTGGGGTTAATATTAAATTTGACTTATAATAACCCATTCATTTGACTACTGATTATCAGAGACTAACGAACCTAATGCGATTTTGGATGTCAAAGGCTAAACCAATCAATGCCAGCTGTTGAACTCTGATTGTTGTTAGATGGTAGAACTGGGACGTACCCCTAAAGTCTGTCTGCCCGTCTGGTGTCTATCTGTCCATCCAGGTGTGTACGGTCTGCCCAGGTGTCCCGGGGAGAGCTCTGTCATCTGTAACTGGATCCGCAAGGCGCTCAACACTGAAGCGTACTCCGACTTGGTGCAGAAACAGTGAGCCCTGTTCAGCAAACCTTCCTCCAACCAATCCCTCTCTCTCCTTCTCCCGCTGTCTCAATCAACCACTCCTCCAGTCTCTCTCCCTCCATCAGTCTTCTCCTGTCTCTCTCCCTCTCTCTTCATCACAGTCTTCTCCTGTCTCTCTCCCTCCATCAGTCTTCTCCTGTCTCTCTCCCTCCGTCACCCTCTTCTCCTGTCTCTCTCCCTCTTCTCTCTCTACCTCTCCCTCCATCACCCTCTTCTCCTGTCTCTCCCTCTCTCTCCATCAGTCTTCTCCTGTCTCTCTCCCTCTCTCTTCATCACAGTCTTCTCCCGTCTCTCTCCCTCCATCAGTCTTCTCCTGTCTCTCTCCCTCCGTCACCCTCTTCTGTCTCTCTCTCTCCATCACCCTCTTCTCTTGTCTCCCTCGCTCTCTCTCTCTCTGTCATTCTACCCAATGTTTAACTGATTTTCAGTCATGATTGAGCTGGACCCAGTACAGCCCAGAGGTAGCGGTGATTGTTCTTTAAAACGGAGCGTCGGCCCATTGCATGTTTGTTTGCGTGTCCTCAGCCTGGTCCAGGCGCAGTACTGGCACGACCCCCTGAAGGACGACCTGTACAAGAAACACAGTGTGTTCCTGGCTGACATCAACCAGGAGAGGGTCAGTAGGGCGGCATGCTTCAACCCAGGCTCTTAACCTCCTGTGGGAGTCTACCAGGGAGAATGTGTGGATGAATAGAGAAAGCTATACACAAGCCTAGGGAACAAAGGAACATGTTGCAGTGGTTAAATTATGTTAAAATAGGTTTACCTTTACTCTTCCGGTTGTATTTCCTTTCCTAATTCTCATTGCAGTGATGTGACTCTAATTTGGGTGATGTGAATTTCATTGCCGCGATTTGAATCTCCTTGCACTGATTTGAATCTCATGTCCGTGATTTGAATTTCTCTGCAGGTAGTGAATGAAACTTACAAGAAGAATCTCCAGCTGCTGGAGAAGTTCGTCATGGTCAAGTTCCTGAATGACACCGTGGTGGACCCACGCGTTACGGAGGTAGGGGCATTGAGGCACGCGTGCAAAAGGGCCAATCGCTTTGTCATCTTTTAAATTAGAAACAAATATTTTAGCCCCAATTAGTTGCGATTACTTGCGAGAACAACCTGTTCATGAAAACAATTATAAATATATGGATGGCTTTACTATCTTTTTTAACCCCTTGCTACTGCAAATTTCCCCGTTGTGGTACTCAAGTTTCTCATCAGCCTTTCATAGCTTAGCAATAATTCTTAAACCGATAGTTTATATCAGTGCATTCCTAATTATTCGATACAACCTTCCAAGAACTATGCAAGTAGAGGGTCCAATACAAGCCAATTGCATTAACGTACACTAAAACCATGCGCATAAGTACACATACACACATATACTTCTATCACCCCTTGAGCGTTACCAGGTAGAACTACGAGCAAGTACTGCGTAAATCCTCACCCGATACTTCCTGAAATAGGCAGATGGTGTGTGTGGCATGTGTGTCACTATTCCCCAGTCATCATCACGGCCACAGCGGTGTGACTGTGTGACACACAGACGATACGAAAGACATCGCATAACGAAACATACTCACTTCCTTCCTGTTTGTGTAGTGGTTCGGCTTCCTGAAGACCGGCCAATCGAAAGAGACGGAGACCCTGCAGGAGAGCCTGCTCTATACCGAGGTAAGAGTCAGCACTTAAAATAACTTAACATTTTTTTAAGAAAGACATAACATACGGAGACCCTACAGGAGAGCCTGTTCTATACGGAGGTATGAGGCAGCACTTAACATAACTTAAAAGCTTTTAAGAAATAAAGCGTACGTCCATTATTATAATTATATTGAATTACTTTCCAGTGCTAGATTGACATTTTATTCATCGACGTTCCAAGAGAAAAGTATTGCATGGTTAAACTTAAACCTACGTAAATCCTGCAGAGTCATCATAGGCAGTTACCCAGAGACGAGTTTCAATTCCTCACTCAGACTTGTGGTTTTTATAATTCATGGGAATACGTTGACTGACGAGAGACGCAGTGTGCATATGAATGAGCTCCAAATGTACTGGTTCTCCGCAGGACCGCCTGGGACTGGCTGCCATGGAGAAGGCAGGCAAGCTGGTCTTCCTGGCCAGCGATGGGAACCACCTGCAGTTCACCGAGAAGTGGTTCAACGACAACTTACTGCCTTACATACGATAGTAATACCGCAGTACACTCGCGGGTAGGCCTGCCTGGTATACGCACTGCTATGACTGCTTGACATAACGCTAGTATAACTTCTACTGTACGCTTGTCATTTGGCTTGGTACGCCAGTAATTCAGCCTGGTTGCTAGCGTAGTACTACTGCTAACATTCGCTAATAATTCAGCCTTGTATATACACTAGTATAATAAGGTTTAATACGCTGACGTCTACACCATTATCCGTCAGGCGTATTCATTATTTTAACTTCTTTGGGTTGAGAGAACATTTTAGTTTAAAGAGGACAATGTAATGATTAAACATGTAAACAGACGGCCCAATTCACCTCTACTGCACTGAATACTGTTTTTGATTTTAGTTTATTTAAATAGGAGAGGATCGAATACATGCTGGAAATGTTGGGTTTTGTTTTTAAGTTCTACCGTTTTTTTCTCCCTTTTAATAAACTTTTCGTTCTAAAGTTTTGCTTCGTTTTCTTCAGGACCCCAAACAATAAACTGTAAAAAACAGACCCGAGTCTCAGGAGAAATTCAGCGTTTTTATTGCAACTTCATTATATTTTATCAATGATGTCTCGAGTACTAATGAGCAGAATTCTGATTCTGGACCCAAAGAAAGAGGTAAAGAAAGAACCAAGCGTTATGAGAGAGGGGGGGAGGAGCCGACCACAGGAAGGGGCGGGGCCAACCTTTAAGACTCAAGCAGTAACTACTACTAACCGAAGTTCCTTTAACCGTTTTAAAACCTGCCGTTAGGCTCGCCTTATCACATTCACTGTTAGCGAAGGAATGAAAAAGAAGAATTCAGGATCCACGTGAGAACTACAACACCCAAGGGATTTGAAGTCTTTTACGCTTCCTGAAATGGAATGTTCACTTGGAATACTTTACGGAATGTGCCATAACAAGAAGGGGGGGGGGGGGGGGGGTCGTACATGAAGTGGTTTGATCATTCCCTCATTTACAGATTATTATTTTAACTCGTCTAATTAATATGTCTATATTAATTAGAGAACCAGGCTATATCACAGCACGCGCAAAATAGCTAATTGGCATTCCTATGCAAGCGCTCTGAGACTGGCAACAGTCCCGGTCCCCTACTAAGGTTAATATCGTGAGAGTCCTCCTCTGCCCTAGAGAGGGGGGAGGGGGGGGGGGGGGGGGGGGGGGAGGGGGGGGGGGGGGTGGCATGTACTTCAACACAGCATTGCATAAAATGGCGCAGGAAGATCTGCCCACGGCCGACTAGAAGAAGAAACATGATTGGCTACAGCGTTGCGGTCTGATCGTCTAATTGGCTACGGCATCGCGGTCCTGTCACCTTATTGGCTACTGCAAGGTGAGGACCAAAAAGCTGTGAGTGATCGTGATCCTTTAGGGGACGTTGGCTGCCTTACGGATTACGTTATGCAAAGCAGTGGCCACACCCCCACTGGAGTGAATTATGACACCAGCCTCTTCTGTGATTGGCCAAACTCTTTTAGAACTCAGTTGAACAACCAATTAGAACGACAAGCTGCTCCCTGCGTTTGGCTGGAGGAACGCTCCAGAAAACAAGAAAAAAAATAAAGAGACAAGCAGTCCTCTCATTGGCTGATGGAAGGAACAGCTTTGGTGTTGATTGGCTGATACACAAAGGGGGAGGATTGCGGGGAATGTCCGAATTTCGGTCAGCGGAAATGTTAGCGGATGTGATCGGAGATTTGATACACTTTTGCGATTTACGAAAAAACTAAAAAAAGGTAGGGTTGTTGTTGATGGGATCGGGGTGTGTGTGCGTTTGTGGTTGTGTATTTGTGTGCGTTTGCGTCTATCCAGCGATCTCGGTGTTTGTGGTGACGAGCTTCTTGCCATCCCAGACGGTCTTGAACTGCTCGGGAACGGGAAGCTCCGTCTGGAGGAAAACAAACAAACAAACAAACCAACGATAAGCTGACTGGAAACATGCTGCAAGTATGTGCTGCAGTGAGAGACACTTTTGATAACTACCAATCACTGCTTGCATTTGATGTTCCATTCAGCTACTTTTTCTATATTATATCACTTATCCTCTGAATTGGTATGCTGAACTTTGGTAAGAAAACATCTGTTAAACTTTACCAAAAATACATTTAGGATCCATAAAGTATTTATGTATGGGTAGAGCGGTGTGTGCGTGTGGGTAGAGAGGTGTGTGTGTCTGTGTGTGATCTCCCACTGGCAAGACCTAAACTGCTGGCCCTGGTTCATGGTTGACTTAAGACAGAGAAGATGACTGAAGAGAGACAGTGACTGTATAAAAGCTGGAGAGAGACAGACAGACGGAGACTGTATAGAAGCTGAAGAGAGACAGACAGACAGTGACTGTATAGAAGCTGAAGAGAGACAGACAGACGGAGACTGTATAGAAGCTGAAGAGAGACAGACAGACGGAGACTGTATAGAAGCTGAAGAGAGACGGACTGAGAATGTGCATTGTATTAAAGCAGACTTAATGTATACAAGCTTAAGACAGACAGACCCAGACTGTATAGAAGCTGAAGAGACAGACTGAGACTGTATAGAAGCTAAAGAGACAGATAGATTGTATAGAAGCTGAAGAGACAGACCCAGACTGTATAGAAGCTGAAGAGACAGACACAGACTATATAGAAGCTGAAGAGACAGACCCAGACTGTATAGAAGCTGAAGAGACAGACTGAGACTGTATAGAAGCTGAGGAGACAGACTGAGACTGTATAGAAGCTGAGGAGACAGACTGAGAATGTATAGAAGCTGAAGAGACAGACTGAGACTGTATAGAAGCTGAAGAGACAGACAGAGACTGTATACAAGCTGAAGAGACAGACTGAGACTGTATAGAAGCTGAAGAGACAGACTGTATAGAAGCTGAAGAGACAGACTGTATAGAAGCTGAAGAGAGACTGAGACTGTGTAGAAGCTGAAGAGAAAGACAGACTGTATACAAGCTGAAGAGACAGACTGAGACTGTATAGAAGCTGAAGAGACAGACTCAGACTGTATAGAAGCTGAAGAGACAGACCCAGACTGTATAGAAGCTGAAGAGACAGACTGAGACTGTATAGAAGCTGAAGAGACAGACTGTATAGAAGCTAACTCACAAACTCTCCGTCGGCGTCGGGCACCAGGATGTTCATCTCGGAGCTCTTGGCGCTGATGATCTCACAGGCCAGCGAGTCCTTGCTCAGGTAAACGTGGCAGCCGTCCGTCTTGTTGATGGAGATGGTGGGGATCTTACCCAACACCTGGACGGACAGACGGACACACATTTCTTCATTATTCCTTTTTAGACGGTCACAAACACGACCCGTCATCGCGTGATAATACTGCTGCTAACCCTACAACGCTTTAGTAAGCAGACCTCCAATACCCTGTTCTCATTGGTCGACCCCAGTGCATTGTGGGTGATGTAGTGAAGCGTCCATTTTTTAAAAAGGACTTCATCTCATCTCATCATCATCTCATTTTCTTCCGCTTATCCGGGGTCGGGTCGCGGGGGGAGCAGCTCAAGCAGGGGGCCCCAGACTTCCCTTTCCCGGGCCACATTGACCAACTCTGACGGGGGGATCCCGAGGCGTTCCCAGGCCAGTGTTGAGATATAATCTCTCCACCTAGTCCTGGGTCTTCCCCGAGGTCTCCTCCCCACTGGACGTGCCTGAAACACCTCCCAAGGAAGGCGCCCAGTGGGCATCCTTACCAGATGCCCGAACCACCTCAGCTGACTCCTTTCTAAGTAAAGGAGCAGCGGCTCTAATCCGAGTTCCTCACGGATGGCTGAGCTTCTCACCCTATCCCTAAGGGAGACGCCAACCACCCTTCTGAGAAAACTCATCTCGGCCGCTTGTACCCGCGATCTCGTCCTTTCGGTCATCACCCAACCCTCATGACCATAGGTGAGGATAGGAACGAAGATCGACCGGTAGATCGAGAGCTTTGCCTTGCGGCTCAGCTCTCTTTTCGTCACAACGGTGCGGTAAAGCGAACGCAATACCGCCCCCGCTGCTCCGATTCTCCGGCCAATCTCACGTTCCATAGTACCCTCACTCGCGAACAAGACCCCGAGGTACTTGAACTCCTTCACTTGGGCTAAGGACTCATTTCCTACCCGGAGTAAGCAATCCATCGGTTTCCTGCTAAGAGTCATGGCCTCAGATTTAGCGGTGCTGATCCTCATCCCAGCCGCTTCACACTCGGCCGCCAGCCGATCCAGTGAGTGCTGAAGGTCACAGGCCGATGATCCCATGAGGACCACATCATCCGCAAAAAGCAGTGACGAGATCCTCAGACCACCGAACTGCAACCCCTCCCCACCACGACTACGCCTCGATATCCTGTCCATGTATATCACAAACAGGATTGGTGACAAGGCGCAGCCCTGGCGGAGCCCAGCACCCACCGAGAACGAAACTGACTGGCTGCCGAGGACGCGAACACAGCTCTCGCTTTGGGAGTACAGGGATTGGATGGCCCTGAGGATAGACCCCTTTACCCCATACTCCCGCAGCACCTCCCACAGTTTCTCCCGGGGGACCCGGTCATACGCCTTCTCCAGATCCACAAAACACATGTAGACCGGATGGGCATACTCCCAGGCCCCCTCCAGGATCCTTGCGAGAGTGAAGAGCTGGTCCGTAGTTCCACGTCCGGGGCGAAAACCGCATTGTTCCTCTTCAATCTGAGGTTCGACGACCGGCCGAACCCTCCTTTCCAGTACCTTGGAGTAGACTTTACCAGGGAGGCTGAGAAGTGTGATACCCCGGTAATTGGCACACACTCTCTGGTCCCCCTTTTTGAACAGGGGAACCACCACCCCGGTTTGCCACTCCTTTGGCACTGTACCCGACTCCCACGCGATGTTGAATAGGCGTGTCAACCATGACAGCCCCTCAACACCCAGAGCCTTTAGCATTTCTGGCTGGATCTCATCAATCCCTGGGGCTTTGCCACTGCGGAGATGTTTGACTACCTCAGTGACCTCCACCAGGGAAATTGACGACGAAACACCATCAACCTCGAGCTCTGCCTCCAACATAGAGGGCGTGTTATTCGGGTTCAGGAGTTCCTCAAAGTGTTCCTTCCAACGTCCGACGACCTCCTCAGTTGAGGTCAACAGAGTCCCCTCCTTACTGTACACAGCTTGGACGGTTCCCCGTTTCCCCCTCCTGAGGTGCCGGATAGTCTTCCAGAAACACTTTGGTGCCGACCGAAAGTCCTTCTCCATGGCCTCTCCGAACTTCTCCCACACCCGCTGCTTAGCCTCCGACACGGCAGCAGCTGCAGCCCTTCGGGCCTGTCGGTACCCTGCAACCGAGTCAGGAGTCCTCCAGGATATCATATCCCGGAAGGCCTCCTTCTTCAATCGGACGGCTTCCCTGACCACCGGTGTCCACCACGGTGTCCAAGGGTTACCGCCCCTTGAGGAGCCTAAGACCCTGAGGCCACAGCTAGCCACCGCAGCTTCAGCAATGGAGGCTTTGAACACAGCCCACTCCGGCTCAATGTCCCCAACCTCCACAGGAATGCTAGAAAAACTCCGCCGGAGGTGTGAGTTGAAGATACCTAGGACGGGGGCCTCCTCCAGACGTTCCCAGTTCACCCGCACTACGCGTTTGGGCTTACCAGGTCTATCCGGAAATTTCCCCCATTCCCTGATCCAACTCACAACCAGATGGTGGTCGGTTGACAGTTCCGCCCCTCTCTTTACCCGAGTGTCCAAAACATGCGGCCTCAGATCAGATGACACGATCACAAAATCGATCATTGATCTTCGGCCTAGGGTACTCTGGTACCAGGTACACTTATGAGCACCCTTATGTTCGAACATGGTGTTTGTTATGGATAATCCATGACTAGCACAGAAGTCCAATAACAAACGACCGTTCGGGTTTAGATCAGGGAGGCCGTTCCTCCCCACCACGCCTCTCCAGGTGTCTCCATCGTTGCCCACGTGGGCGTTGAAGTCACCCAGCAGAACTACGGAGTCCCCTACTGGAGCCCCATACAGGACTCCATTCAGGGTCTCCAAGAAGGCCGAGTACTCTGAACTGCTGTTTGGTGCATACGCACAAACAACAGTCAGAGTTTTCCCCCCTACAACCCTTAGGCGCAGGGAGGCGACCCTCTCGTCTACCGGGGTAAACTCCAACACCGCGGCACTCAGCCGGGGATTTATGAGTATCCCCACACCCGCCCGGCGCCTCACGCCCTTGGCAACTCCGGAGAAGAATAGAGTCCAACCCTTATCCAGGAGTACGGTACCAGAGCTGAGACTGTGCGTGGAGGTAAGCCCCACCAGATCTAACTGATAGCGCTCCACCTCCCTCACAAGCTCCGGTTCCTTTCCCCACAGCGAGGTGACGTTCCACGTCCCCAGAGCTAGCTTCTGCCGCCCGGGTCTGGTCCGTCGAGACCCCTGACCTTCGCTGCCACCCATGTGGCTGCGCACCCGACCCCAACGGGTCTTCCCACAGGTGGTGGGCCCATGAGATGAAGAGAGGGGGGGTGCCACGTAGTTTGTTCGGGCTGTGCCCGACCGGGCTCCGTGGCAAACCCGGCCACCAGGCGCTCGCCATCGAGCCCTCCGTCTGGGCCTAGCTCCAGACGGGGGCCCCGGGCTTCCTCCGGGCCGGGTCACATCTCCTCTTTTTTCGATATTCATTGAGGATTTTTGAACCATTCTTAGTCTGGCCCCTCGCCTGAGACCACTCTGCCATGAGAGACCCTACCAGGAGCACAAGGCTCCAGACAACACAGCCCTCAGGTTCACAGGGACACGCAAACCTCTCCACCACGATAAGGTGACGGTTCCAGGAGAGGCTAAAAAGGACTTCATATTAAACCAAACTATCCAGGGCTCACTACATGTTTCTATGGAGTTTTCTAAATTATATAACAGGATGTACAATACATTTTCAAACATAATTTAATGAATATGAGATCAATACATGACCAAGAAAAAAAAAAAGGCTTTCATGAAAATACACCACTACTGATCCCTGTTGCAGTCCCCTTTAAGGAAGGTCAGGGGACACTCATCCACAGCGTGCGACCGGACCTACCTGGACCTTGACGTCCCGGCAGTTGATGACCTCCACGATGCCCACCACGTCGTCGAACACCAGGCCCAGCTTGTGGCAGTTGTCTGCCAAAGGGACAACCACAGCACGAACATCATTATATCATCATACTCCTGGTTAACACATGCTAGTCCGCACCGCTAATGGCCGTCGCACACAGAATGTGTCGACCAACAACACTTTGTGTCCCAAGAATTGAAACACAATGTTTCCCAGCCGCAGCGCACAGCAGCAGCAGCCCAACTGACCATCGCCGCTCCAAACCTCGACCGCGCTTTGCATTTTACATTCATTATTACCACGCAGCTGTCCTGCGTATAGGACAAGTAACCGCTAGCAGAGAAACCGTCAACACAGGTACCGGGAGGAGAATTCAAGATGGCGGCCGTGTGTCTAAAGTAGGCCTGTGCGATTACGGTAATCCAATTTTGATCGTGAATTTTGCGTCAAACGATCACCAAACTAATATAATTGAGTTTAAACTTTTTTTTTATATTATTGATTTTATTCATTAAATGTTTTATAGAAATGGCAGAACAGCTGGATACATATTTGTACATTATTTCTGATTTGAACATTTTCTATTTGAACATTGTGTATTTTTTAAGATTAAGATCTCCGTACAAGGTGTTTTTTTGGAGAGAAATGCTGAATAAATACATCATGTTTTCAAACTCAATAATAATCGTTTGAATAATCGTTATTCCAATATTGAACAAAATAATCGTGCTTATGATTTTCCCATAATCCCTAGTTTACAGTGAGCGAAGTGGGGGTTGTGGGGGAGGGACTTACCAAGGGTGATGGAGTTGATCTTGCCCTTCACCGTCAGGGTGGTGTTGCTGCACTTGTAGGTGTACACCACCTGCTTCAGCTCCGTCTCGCTGATCACCAGACCAGGCACGCCCGCCTGGTTCTCCTAAAGAGGGCGAGAGACCAAGGGAACACACAGAGGTGAGAGAGGGCGAGAGACCAAGGGAAGAGATGAGAGAGAGGGCGAGAGACCAAGGGAAGAGATGAGAGAGAGGGCGAGAGACCAAGGGAAGAGATGAGAGACAGAGGGCGAGAGACCAAGGGAACACACAGAGGTGAGAGAGGGCGAGAGACCAAGGGAAGAGATGAGAGATAGAGAGAGAGAGAGGGCACAAGAGAGACCAAGAGAAGACGCACACCAACGAAAGAAGGCGAGAGACCAAAATACACACACGAGAGACCAACACGTACACACACACACACACACACGAGAGAGGGCGAGAGACCAAGAGAAGACACACACATAAGAGCGAGAGACCGTGAGAGGGACACACACACACACACACACACACAAACGAGAGAGGGGGACAGAGAGAGAATTGAGTGCATTAGTAAAGCTGACTCCATACCAGGTTGTGACCTTATAAGGGTCCTCTATTTAAAGAAGTCCTATCTTAAACCCATGTTGTCATTCCCCGGCCGTGACTCATGACCGGCTGCAGCAGAACCGGCCGCAGCCGAGGCCAGAAGCCACCACGTCGTCGCCATAGCAACACGCATGTCTCACCACTTTCCACTTCTTGCCGTCCAGCTCGAAGACGGGGGGCAGCTTGCGGCTGACGGGGGCGGCGGCGGCCGGGCTGGCGGAGAAGGGCTTGGGGCCCGTGCGCACGGGGGCCTGGACTCTCAGGCCCGGGTTCTTGTGGGTCTTCTCCGTGTCGGAGACGTGCTTCAGGCCTGGGGGGGGGGAGAGAGAGAGGAGTTTGAGGGAGAAAGAGGGAAAGAGAGTATGAGGGAGATAGAGAGGGAGAGAGAGGGTGAGAGACAGAGAGAGAGGGTGAGAGACAGAGAGGGAGGGTGAGAGACAGAGAGAGACAAACCGGCATATCACCAGTTAATTTTGAAAGACAAGTTATAAACACAAACAAATCAACTGGACGCTTTTAGAGAACGTTTTACTTTCATTTCAACTTTGCCCTCGTTTTCTTTTACACATCTATTTCATTACTTCATTTTATTGTATGTTTGCTTTAGCGTCCTGCTAAATCTTAAATACAGTACATTTCACTTTCTACAATGTATTTTTTGTTTTCTTTTACTCTCTTTTACCATTAATTCATTTTGAAGTATGACGATGTTCCTATTTGAAACACGTCGAGTCTGCCTCGTTGATGAAAAGTTCTTTATAAGTAAAGTCGCCTTGCCTACTTGTCTTTAAAACAAAAACAATATGATAAGATTTCTGTCCCGCTCTCCCAGAATGTTCTCCCAAGAGTTTTCCCAGAATGCCGCTGGCCTCCTACCGGTGGTGACGTCAGCGCCCTTGTTGATGGCGGCAAACAGAGCGTTGCGGGTCTTGGCGGCACCGCCCCCGCCGCCCTGGGACGGCTCAGCCATGGGTGGGGGAGGGGGTCCGGGGGGAGGGGGGGGAGGGGCACACCCGCCGGGGGCCATGGGGGGGGCGGCGCAGGCTGAGGCCACGGGTCCCTGCCGCGGAGGAAGTGACATCACATCGTTGGAATCCGATAATATCGTCAGGTACAGATCCAGTCCGATGGTGCGTTCTTAGTTTTGTATTGACCACGCCCGCTCGGAGAGAGGGGCCAAATATTGGTCTACAATTGTTTTCTTGAAGTATAATTATTAAAAGTAAAAAAAAAAGAAAAGATTAACTTTGCCTTATTTTTTTTATTTAACTCATTTTTTTATATTTACCTAACTCATTTTTAACTTTGCCTATGTTTTCTTTTTCTTATCTTTTATTTTATTGTATTGTTGGACAATGTTTCTATGTGATGCACTTTGAGTCTGCCTCGTGTATGAAAAGTGCAACATAAAAAAAAGTCGCCTTGTCTAACTGAAAAAATAATTAACAAAATGGACATCTTATTTTTCCTCAGTTTCATGTATACCTAAAAACTACAAACCCACTATAAACGAATGCCTGTGTGTTTTAATGAAGGGGGCTGCCGTATGTGTTTTGAGGAAGGGGTATGGGCCAACGACAGCCTGACACATAAAGAAAACAGGAAGTGTCTCCTTGATTGACAGCAGCTGTGCGGGGGGGGGGGGGGCGGGTCTTACTGTCTTGCTCCAGGCGAGGCCTGTGGTGTGGTGCGTCTTGATGTAGTTCTGCATCTCCGTCCAGATGGACAGGTAGGCCTTCACCCAGTCCACGTGGGTCTTGTCCCTGCCAGGGAACCAAGGTTAGAAGAAGAGACCCCCTGCTACTAGCTGGGTGTTGCCCGGCTGACCTGGTTAGCATGCTACGCTAGCCCGGTTAGCATTGCTAGGCTAACAGCTCCCACTCACTTCTCCTTGTAGTCCTTGAGCACGCGGTTGGTGTAGAACATGGCGGAGTCCTGCATCTCCTTGACGAAGGGCCCGGGCTTAGGAGCCTGACAACAACAACAACAACAACAACAAAAAAATGTATTAGAAATGCTTCAGATGAGCAGATACACAAAAAAATGATACACACGCACGTGATGGGTCAAGCACGGACAAAGGCCCAGTGCGGTTGGACTGCATTGAATTTGCATGCCAATATGTTATCAGCTTCTGTTGGCGGTGTCAACAAGCGTCTTTTCATCCCGACTCTGGTTCTAACAAAGGCTGGATTGAGGAGCGTCCGGACCCGACAGAGAGGGCTCTGTGGCCCACAGCCCGCGAAGCCCACAGCCCGCCAGCTCAGCGTCCAGGACCAGACACTCACGCTCCCTGGTTGGGTTTGTGTTGTGTTGTGTTTTGTTTGTTTTGTGGGATGTGTGTTTGTGTGTGTTTTGTGGTGTGTGTGTGTTTGTGTGTGTTTTGTGGTGTGTGTGTGTGTGTTGGCGTGTTTTTTGTGGTGTGTGTTTTTGTGTGTTCTCCTGCGTGTTTGTGTGTGTACTCCTGTGTGTGTGTACTCCTGTGTGTCTGTTCTCCTGTGTGTGTGTGTATGTGTGTGTGTTCCTGTGTGTGTGTGTGTTCTCCTGTGTGTGTGTGTGTGTGTTCCTGTGTGTGTGTGTGTTCCTGTGTGTGTTCCTGTGTGTGAGTGTGTTCCTGTGTGTGCGCGTGCGTGCGTGCGTGTGTGTGTGTATGCGTGCGTGTCAATCACCACGG
Source organism: Gadus chalcogrammus (assembly GCF_026213295.1). NCBI lineage: Eukaryota > Metazoa > Chordata > Actinopteri > Gadiformes > Gadidae > Gadus > Gadus chalcogrammus. Next base: position 4,303,601 of record NC_079433.1, on the reverse strand, counting down.
CGACCCATCCGAGGGCGGGCACGCTCTCGCTGACGGAGGACAGGTGGTTGAAGTGGGGCGAGGAGCGGCTCCGCTCCCGCAGGCTCTGCACCCCCTCGATCACCTTGGAGACGGGCTGCAGCATGGCCGCCAGCACCGCCTGGGGGAGGGGGGGGGGGGACAGGGGGGTTATACAGGCTCTCTGATTGACCAGCCGCCAGAGGGCGACGCCTTCATAATGACGATGCGAGTCATGGTACCGGGAGGAGAGCTTCATCGTTAAGAACCAACCAATTACAGACAAGCAACCATCACTCCCCAAAGGAACACGAGCATAACGGGCCTACGGACTGGACCCCGACCGATGTACTGTTGGCCGGTCTTATTGGCCGAGATCGGCCCTACGACAGATGCATCCGAGTCGGTGCACGTGTTTGACGATGTGCGCCAAGATAAAACTTTAGAAATGGTGTCGATTCATTTACGTTATCGCCTCTTTACGAAACCTCTACCGCGGCGGTTGAACCTCTGAATGTTTTGACTGAGCACACCTGCGTAAACACTCCCGACGCTAACAGTTTGACATCACGTTCTGTGTGAAGGTTAGTAGCTCCTCCCCATACTACAGGGGATTGGTTAGTTTAGCCCAGGGCTTCAATGCAATGTCGATATCAGTCATTTTTTACTCCCTAATAACCCCTAAAATCCAGTATGGGGTCAGGCTCTAATACACACACACACACACACACACACACACACACACACACGACTTGTTTATATGCGCCCCAGACCAGACACACATCCGAGCTTAACTCTCTGTCTCGAGGCTATTACGGGACGTCAAATGTAGACGACTTACATCGGCGGGCTTCTGTGATCCGGAGGCGGTGGCCAGGAGCTGTCGCTGGCAGGAGAACGCCTGCTTCATCATGTCCGCCTGGTGACGGCAAAACACAAGACGGGGCCGCTTAGCAACGGCAGGTGGCCCAAAGTGAGGAACCGCTCGGTGAGAAAGGGGTTTTTTGATTGGCTCACGTGTTTCAGGACGTCCCCCCCGATCTGCTTGCTGAGGGCCATGTACTGGGCCACGGGGCCGCTGAGGATGTCATCGTAGGCCCCCACGTACGCAGACATGGCTGGGGAAGGGTGTCGCCGCGGTAACGGGGAGTAAACAAACCACAAACAGGAAGTCAGAGAGAGAGATGGAGAGACGCAGCGACGACACGTAGTAACACCCTCCAGCCCTGTTCCTTCTGACCCCCCCACCCCCGAGGCTAGGTGTTAGCCCGGGTCACATGGCCCTCAGGGAGAACCGAGATTACGTTAATGTAAACGGTGCCCTGTTCTCTATTTAACGTTAAAGCTTCCTCAAACGGAAATACCCTCATCGGTTTATCAGACTGCCCCATCTTCAGCGCAACAAAGTAGTTCCTCATTAGACAACATGGAAACCAGGGTCAATCCATTAAATGCTCACTTTCGAGTCGTTTAGCATTTAGCCGATGGCTTGCATCCAATGCAAAGCGCACCGAGGTTTAAAGTCATGTCATAAATGAGCCGGTGGGGGTTAGACTAATGTGTACGGCCTTAGAGCTTTGTCAACAGAACAGACAGCGCTATGACGCCGCGCTCGGGCTGCAGTTCACCTCCTCCTCCAGCGGGGGGCGACGGACCCCCGGCGCTGCCCGACGCCGCCTCCAGGCGACCCACTGCGACCTCCAACCGCTGCACCAGACTCGCCAGCTCTGCCATACCTGTGACAGCGGGCGGGGGGGGACAAGAGCATTAGGAGACCCGCTCGGCCAATGAGAGAGCTGGGATATGCAGACGGCGGTGTTCGGGCTAGAGAAGCACGATGACCGAAGCGCATCGATTGTGGAGGCATCCGTGTCGCCATGGAGATAGCCCGATAGGCAGGTCGTTTTACTCGGCAACAATTGGCCAATTCTGCAGCAGAAGATAGTGTATATCGCCGCATTCAGCATTTCAGGACGGGTGTTTTTCTGAGATTACATTTTGAGCGTACCACCGCAATGGCTGCACGATGGCACGTTGCTCCAACATTAATAAAAGATATCTGACGATTAAAACTGGATTCATGTGCCCACGAGCAACTAATAGGCAATTCATGCATTTTTCTTTTGGCAGTCGTTCATCAATGACACATGAAACGCTTTCCTTTCAAAAAAATAAACCATCATAAGCTTTTGGTCTACAGCTAAAACACACATCTAGGAAACCAAGCAAATATTAGGTGCAATATGAAACGATCGGACAGACTCAAGGCCTCAACGAGTTAAAGGACCAATCTCAGACCAGGTTGAGCCGTGGCTCTCTTAATGAGGGTAGGGATGAGAGACAGAGAGGGTGGAATGTGATCAGAGGTTCATGCAGAAACAGGCTGTGCTCGTAAATGGTATGTAGGTTACAAAACACACTTCTCCAACACAAGTGATGACTTGCTGGGGCTACGGCGTTCCAGGCAGTTATCCTAACAATGCCTGCTGAAAAACCATCAAGTTATGTGGATGTGGTAACATCATGCAACAAAGAAAAAGACATCATCGATTAGTGTCGATCGATGTGATTGGGTTTGTAGTCTTCAGAGTCGTGTATTTAGACCAGAAGGTAGCATCAAATATACCAACATCTATAAACTACTTCTATATCAAAGTTTTAGATAGAAGCAGTTTATACCTCCCTTTATATAGCAGCAGTTTTAAAAACTGCTGCTATATAAAGCAATACAACCAACTGACTAGACAATTACAATTAGTAATTAATTATTTAGCAGACGCTTTTATCCAAAGCGACTTACATCGGTTAATACACACATTGACACACCGACGGCAGAGTCAACCATGCAAGGCGGAACTGGGGATCGAACCAGAGACCTTTCGGTTTCAAGACAACCGCTCTACCTCCTGAGCTAAGACATTCATTGAAACATTATCCCTTTGTGTCACCGAGAGACAGGGTGGGAGAGGGCAGATATTGCGTAACACCGGTGTAACCAACATGACGCTTACGTCATTTGTTTGACCAAGACCGCCCCTGGTGACTTCAGGTAAAGGTATTCTCTCTTTGAGATAGGCTCACGTTAGCTCCTGGCCATTGTCTTCGAACGAGTGCTTATGCTGACCTTTTCCACCTCGACCCTCAACCTGGTCCAACCACATTCTGGTATCATCATCTACACACTAAACATCGAGGTGATTTAGAGGGGTGCGCACGAAACCAACAACAATGACAAGTCTGTCTAGAAGAGTCTAATCAATAGATTGCACATGAGTCATTTGCATCCCACTCAAGCCAGAAAATCGAAGTCAAACACCTTGAAACTAAGAAAATAGCATTCTAGATTAAAAAAAAAAACATCTTGTGCTTATAATATATAATAAAATCTTGGGTTGGAAGGAGAGGCAATGACTGTAGTAATTTAAAAAAAAAGTACGGCAACAGGAAGAAGGTACCCAAGTCCACTTCCTGGATGACCACACACACCTATGAGGAATAGGTGTGTGAGAGTGTGTGTGTGTGTGGGGGGGGGGGGGGGAATAGGCACGTAGGCAAAACGGATACTAGCAAACAGGTAGCCTACCCATCCAAAGCCCTCAACTCTGTAGCCCTACCTAGAAAAAACAAGTAGGCCTTTCCCAGAAAGAGCCAAATAATCCCCTGATAAATCCCTAAAGTATCATTGAATCCCTAACAGCGACAGAATAGTTGTCTTTCTCGGTTTCTAATCAGCCTCATCGTCGTTTATGCGTCAGTGTATTTCAGCACAGTCATGCATCAATCACGCCTAAATCTGACCTAGCTGACTGCCGACGATGCACGTCTGCGGCGGTTCAAGTCCCCAGGTACGACCCCATTTGTTTGCATACCCCACACTTTTCCGGGGTATGCATGTAAATATAGCGTCCTCATCACATGAGACACACTGAGCTGGTGTCGCATGTGTGTGTTCATGCCACGGCTCTCTGCCTGTTCTGGATCAACAACCGGAGCCAGACAGTCGCAGTCCGCGCAGCTCCCGGGCCTTCAGTCTGTTATGAGAACCGGGTCAGCGCAGGCAGAAGTAGGCCAAACCCACCCCGGCAGTAGCGCTGCGTCTCAGCCTCCTCACGGCCCCACGGTGCACCCGAGTCTGGAGGGTAATGCGACTCAGTACAGCTACTGTACACGCCTTAAGATAAAGCCAAGCACCAAGACTGAAGGAACAACAGTTAGGCTGGCTGTATTGACATATGTAATGGGGCACTGTGGGTGCCACATTACACATCGACGCCCCGCACAGACTGCTGTTTCGGCATTTCCTGGATTTTTTTTTCTTTCTCTGTTAGCAAAAATGTTGCACTGCTGTGCAGAAAAAAATGAAAGTTTCCACGTTTTGCATACTTTGACCCCGTGATAAGTTACGGTACGCGGGGGGGGGGGGGGGAACAGCATGGAGGCGTAGACATGCTAGTGGCAGTTTGGGCTAGTGAGCGGTACACCGAGCTGGAATAAATAATGTCTGGATGATTCAGTGCAGAGCGAAGGGGAGCGGCGGTGGAGCATTGTTAGCTTTCTGGACGCTTTGGTCACACACACTCATACATACATAAACACACACACATTAATGCATGTCACTAACCGTGTCGGAGGGGAACGGGAGCGTCCTTACCTGCTAGATTAATCAAGCAGTGATTTTGATCCTTAATCGCAGTCAATCGGTGTGGAAGTGATCCGAGTCAGGGCAGGCTTGGGCTTTCTTCCTGTATCGCTCGAGCTCCCGGCTGTCACCGCGCGACGTTTCCGCCCTTGTTCGCGCGAGCTATTCCTCTTCCATATATGGAGCGAAGAGTCAGAGAGCAGCAGAATGTCCTTAAAAGAAAAAAGAAACGGAAGTTAATTTTTTTCCGTCTTCCTGCATTCGTGTGTCGCAAAGATAATAGTATTTTTTACGTTTTAGTATTTAATCTTTTACGTGGCGGCTGAATGTTTGTTTTTGTGTCATCCCAACGAGGTGTTGTTCACGCCATCGCTCGTTGATGGTAATGAACTTGAATGTATCTTCACACACTTTTGGTTCATTATCTGCAAAATACCTTGTGGGCAAAGCAGGATATAATTAACATAATCTTTAATCAGTTGGACTAATTGACAAGGAGTGTTACAAAAGAAGACAGTTGGGAACCAAATTCCTAAACCACAAAATGCAGACAATATCACTTCTGAGCAGGTGCGGCACAGACATTTGGGGGGGCAGGGGCTCAAGTAAAAAAAGGGGGCCCCCTTCAAACCCCTTTGGCAAACTCTGGGTGTTACTCGGGTCACATGCTGAATCCCAGGCACGTTAGGTCTTGGCCCAAAAAGTTTACATTTGAAATTTTCTGTAACTCAGAGAAAACTTATTTGCATGTATTTATTTATTTGATCCAGAGCATCGCATGCAAGACGGGAACGGCTAGGGCCAATGAGTCTGCACGGCCTTGCATCCGAGCGAAATAATCATGATTTGAATGGATCATCTGGTTATTTGAATAGATAACCCCTTGATTTGAGAACAGGTTACATCAGGGCTGTACGTCATCAATAATCCATTTGATCACGATGACCTTGAAAGAAGCAGAACTTTACTTTCTAAATTTGCTTTCGCAAATGCAAACATGTGGTTTAACATGCTCTTCTTGCAGGTGCAGGTGTCGTGCAAACCGACCCTATTCGTGCAAATTGCATATTTAAAGATCCCATGGGATAGTTGTAGTCCCTTGTTGGAGAAAAAATGAAAAACGACTCTCTCTTCCCCCCTCTCTCTCTCCCACTTTCTCCCCCCCCTCTCTCTCTCTCTCTCTCTCTCTCTCTCTCTCTCTCTCCCTCTCTCTCTCTCTCTCTCTCTTCGGTGGGGGTCTGTGCACGGTACCTTTTCAACAGGCAGGTGCGCCGGCAGCCAGGGGGCGCCTATTCCCCACATAGTGTTATGATACATCATAGAAAACCGCTTTGCGGCGCAGATTTTCTTTTTTTTAACTGCTCGTGGCGCCCCCCATGTGTCACGAAATAACAGCGCCCCGGGCGGCTGCCTGGTTCGCCCGTGCCCAGAACCGCCCCTGCCAACACTCTGAAACATCCATTTAAGGAGACATATTATGAAAACAACACTTTTCCTGAGATTTGGGGTGTGGTTTTGGGTCTCTCCCATATGCATACAAACTTTAAAAAAAGTCTGTACATGATTTTTTGAGTGAGATATGCATCTCTGAAAGTACCCCACCAACAGTTACCAAACAAGCTAGTTAGTTTTAGCGCCCCCTCCTACATAGGAAGGGGGCAGCATAGCTAAGCATATAATTTAAATCCACAAACAACATATGTCTAATTCAGGGCATATTAAAGGCCCACTATGCAACTTCGGGCATTTCTTCGCTGTTTTCTTGGTTTTGGCACGCACATTTCTCTACACAGCGCCCCCTACAGCTTCGTAGTAGATATTTTACAACACTGTCGTAACAACTTGTTGACGACCCTTCCCCATGCACTTCTACGCGAGCCATGTGCATTTGTTTTCAAAGAAGCCGGCGAATGCGTGGAGCCATGTCCGAAGTAGATGTTCATAAAGTGTAGGCAAGGTTATACATTTTTAAAATGGTGTATTTGTATTGCAATAAACATAAATCCATCCTTTTTTAAAGTTGACGGGGAGAATTTATATCCTAGATTATAATTGTTTTATTTTAGGTTGAACAGAACAATCAGTGTAAGAGTGTTGGCCAACATAATAATCTAAATAAACCAGAAGTCTGTATCTGGGGGACGAGACAGACGAACAGCAAAACACCCATGGAAACAAAGGTGTTTATTTGGTTGCAACCAAGCAAGCTAGAAACATACAGGGCTCACAACAAAACGGTTGAGAATTTTTTTTTACATGGCTCACAACAAAATGGGTGAGCAAACACATTTGTACAGAGACTATAACATCAAGAATACCACGAAGACAAAGTTCACCCAAGGGTACTTTCAATTTCAAAAGCAACACGGCCAAGTCGGCTTCTGATTTGCAGTCTTCTTTTTCTTTCAGTTCACGCTATTCCTGAAAAGCTTGCCCAACGTTTACTCGTGTCTGGCCTCTCTGTCGGTCAGTCTCCCTTTTCTCTTCTTCTGTTCCTCCGACATTGGGTTTCTCTGTCTCTTTTTAGTCGGCTGATCTATGATGAATGTAACAATCCCTTAGTTACTTGTGTTTATATCGAGCCGGTTCCGTGTTTGGGGGTCTGTGCCGTAAAGCAATTCGTTACTTCGCAAGACCCGAGACTCCCGTGAGAGTGGGCGGCGGTTCGCCGGCAGAAACATATTCCTTTTCTCCGCCAAGATGCGCAAGGGGGAGTCGAAACAACGAAAAATCAAACAAAAATGTATAATAGAACCATCGTAATGACTCTTAGCCTGTTATATTAAGGTAAATCAAGCCAAAAAAGTTGCATAGTTCCCCTTTCACTCGTGTCTGATCTCTTTTCTGGTCCATTCTTCTTTTGTTCCACCGACAGTCGCCTCTTGGGTCCCTTATCAGTCGATTGATCCATGATGAATGCAACAATTGCCTCGCAACTGGCTGTTTATATCTAGCCGGTGCCATGTTTGGGTGTGTGTCTGTGCCGTAAAGCATTTTCGAAACTACAATCTGACTACATTTACGAGGCGCGATTGGATACTTCCGCTGCGTCACATCCGGATTGTGTCGGTCCGAACAGAGCAAGTTGCATGTGCGCTTTTTCCTTGGAGAGGTGACATGGGGCAATGACACACCCACCAAACGACGCAGAAATGGTTGCAGAACCATCAGAATAACTCTCAACCAGCATAATTAATGTAATTTTGGCTAAAAAAGTTGCATAGTGGGCCTTTAAGAGTGGGACCAGAAAATAATTACTTTCTCGCCATTGAAACCCATTCATATTTTCAATCTCATAGGTCCCATGGGATCTACTGGAAGGGGCATGACTTCACCACTCTGGAATAATTTGATTGTATTATGATAGGGTTGCATTGCAACGTGGCGTTTGATTGGTGCATTTCGGCTGCACATGTATTTTTGGAATTTATATTGCTGCAACAATTGTTGCTGTTGTTGACAGCAACAATTGTAACATGCCTAACATGCCTCTGTCTTTGCTGTTTACATCTAACAGTAAACTATGAGTAATATATCGGCGTAAACACTGTTTTTGGGGTATTGCAAGGGGGGGGGGGGAGGATGTCCAGCTGGAGTCACCAGCTGGATATTCAGTGGTATTGGAAGCGTTTTAATAAAACACATCCAATACCACCAATACCATTAAAACAAAACACATACAATACCACTGAATGTCGAGCTGGTGACTCCAATGAGGCTAATTTAGCGATGCTCTTAGCACTCTACGAGTACCCCTGAAGCCCTCGTTAGCTACGAGTGTTTTTCACGACGTTCGGTACGCAACAATGCTTTCGGGGAAACGGTGTGGAAACGGTCTGATGCACGTACAACGAACTACCCGAACCACTTAGGCTAACGATGCTTTCGGGAAACTGGGCACAGGAGGACACAGATTCCCAGAGTCTCCAGCTCAGGGCCAGTCTAGTATAGATACTCAATGCTCCTCTTGGATTGATTGAATTGCAGATACCGTTTAAGTTAGCTATAAATGCATCATGTATCACAATGATTTAAATTCCTTATTTCTTACCAAAACCATGCCACTCATAACAATTATTTAATCCTTACCCAATTAATTAATTAATTAATTAATTATGCCTAGGCCTGGACATGCATATAATATGGAATCGAGCAGGCATGGAGCATGGGGGTGGCTTTCGGGAATGAAGCCCCGAATCTCACTTCAAAAGCCCCGGATCTTTTGTAAGGTTTTAAATTGTCATTGCCATCTAGTGGAAAGGACATGCCACAGCATGGATAATGCTTCGCTACAAAATCATGGGCCTATTGTTGGCTAAGCACAGTGGGCATACCACTTAAAAAATATAAGAAAAATATATAACAAATAAATAAAACCAACAAACAAATAAAAAATCCATCTCTGCAATCCTACTTTGAATCTACTGAAAGTTAGCATCGTAAAAATTCAAAATCCTCTTACACCATCAATAGCACATGCAGAGAACGCCTCCATCACCCTAACACAGTGCTGGAGGAGTGGGGGCGTGGCCTCCATCACCCCGACACGGTGCTGGAGGAGTGGGGGCGTGGCCTCCATCACCCATACGGTGCTGGAGGAGTGGGGGCGTGGCCTCCATCACCCACACGGTGCTGGAGGAGTGGGGGCGTGGCCTCCATCACCCACACGGTGCTGGAGGAGTGGGGGCGTGGCCTCCATCACCCACACGGTGCTGGAGGAGTGGGGGCGTGGCCTCCATCACCCACACATGGTGCTGGAGGAGTGGGGGAGTGGCCTCCATCACCCACACATGGTGCTGGAGGAGTGGGGGCGTGGCCTCCATCACCCAAATACCTATTAAAGATTCTTTAATAGGTATTCTTTAATAGGGCCATGGCCTCCCTCCAGACCGAGGCTGTAGAAGCAGGACCAGGTGTTCCAGCTCCTCCCAACGGCTGCAGCATCAGAGTCCTTCACACGGGGGAGAAGGAAAAGACGACGAGTTCGAAAGAGCAACTTTTGCACTTCAGGTTCCCCTTATAAAAGGGTTTATCGGAAATAGTGTGATACTTCAAAACAGTGCTGTGTATGAAAATAACAAAATGAAGTAATGCTGGGTGACTCCATCAAGACTTAATGATATAATTGTATATTATTTAATTAATATACACTCACTCACTCACAATACCATTTTACTTTTACTCAACTTTACCAGGTCTTTTTAGTTTTTGTGAACATTTGGTCAGCAAGTTTTCCTAATATGTATCACCCCCTCCCCACGTAATGGGTAGACACAATCTAAGGAACACTTTTCAATATAATGTACGTCAGAGTGGGACGTTAACTTTCTACCAGTACCAGCCACCCAAATAAATGTTCAAATCCATCCTGCTCAATAATAAAATACTTTGAAATAATTTCCTTGAGATATTTGAAAAAAGAAAAACACGACCATCAAAAACCGCAATTTCCAAGTCGTCTCTCTGTTCCTGTGGCTCTAAAGTGGTTTCTCAACCGGGGCGGCAACGCCCCCTAGTGTGCGGTCCTGGGATGGTAGCGGGCGCTGAGACAAAAACACTTGAATGGCCGTTAAAGTGTAATTCCGGCATAAAATTGAACCCAGGGTCTTTGTTTTGGCATGGAAACCAATCAAATAAGCCCTCCAGATACCTTTTTCGTTGAAAATCAAGTATTAGAGTTTGCCCGGCGCAATGTTTGGATTACATGTTATTGGCTTGGGGCAGTGAGTTTCGCTTCCAAATCGGCATTTTTGAACCCCTAATATTGCTAAAAATAGCACCAAACCTCTGCAGTAGCATGACTAGGGTCCCTACACATAAAACAAGGCACCATCAATTTAGTTAAACCCGGAGCTTATTTAAAGATACTTTTTAAATAAAGCATTACCGGCAGGTCCGTGTTTACAGGAAATCCACACAAGACGATTAGCCATTGGTGCGAAATACGGGGGGGGGGGGGGTCGAGCCCCCCCGGACCCCCCCCGATTACCAATGAGAGGGGGGGTCTCAAATTTGGTCAAAAAGAATAAAAATATATATATTTTATTGTCACAAATGGTCACTTAAATGTTTTTAAGCTCACCATGTCCAGTATTCACAATTAAAAACATTTATTCATAAATATGTTAATTTTGAATAAACGCACATCCTGTGTGCGTATGTAAATTAGCCATGTTCGCGAAACAGAAGAAAGACGTAATGTTGAAAAATCATGCTAAAAACGTCTGGCAAGCGAAAGCCTAACCAGAGTGTATCACTCACACACTTTGGGCTATCTTTGCAGTGACTGGATTGGATTGATTGAACTGGGACATAGGGTGCACTGTGCATAAGATAAGTGTGTGCGACTGTGCATGTCCTTTCCGGCTTCGGCATAGTGTGGTCATGAACATAGGTCATGAAGCCGTTATGGTTGGCTGTGGTCCGACTGTGTGCCTGCATGTCGTTTCCGGCTTCGGCATACTGCATGGTTATGAAGGCGTTGTGGTTGGTTGTCAAGTCAAGTTTTTTTATATAGCACATTTAAGAACAACAATAGTTGACAAAAGTACGGTAGAAAAATACAATGCAAAACAACAAATAGGCCTAAGATACACAACAACAGCAAAAACAGCAACAGCAAAGCAAAACAAAAAACAGCTTAATTTGTGTTAAAGGCCAATGCAAAAAAGTGAGTCGCGTTTTAAACGGTCAATAGTGGGCAGTTCTCAGACTCAGGGCCGGGAAGACTGTTCCAGAGATTGGGAGCCGCCACAGCAAAGGCTCTGTCACTTTTTGACTTTAGTCAGCACCTAGGTACATCCAGCAGCACCTGCCGAGCTGACCGTATCCTCTTACTGGAGCATGAATGATATTGAGGTGGGGTGGACTGGCCATCTGGCATTATCGGGCATTATCCCGGTGGGCCGTTGACCCAATGTGGGCCGGTCCGGTCCGCTATGTTTTGTTTTTTTCTCTCTCTCTAAATTCCCTCCAATTGGGCCGGCCAATGGGCAACAGAGGGCTAGCAGTGTGTGGCCAGCATCGACACATATTATTGGTATATGTTTGTCATTGTCAATCAATCATGGGCTGACGGGCTCAGAGAGCCCTGACAGTGCTGTCAATCACAACAGAAACCAGGGTGGGCGGGACCTCATGGCATGGGCCGGAGTCGTGAGAGTCGGGACGGAGCTGAAAATGGATAAGTGGTGGCGCTGAAAAACTGCGACCCTCTGGAGGTGGAAGCTGCTAAATGTTCAAAATGTACAGACCTATTTGGTGCCGGCCGGGGTCAACACCCCAGCTGGTGCTGCTGCGCCGGGAGACGAGCGAGTGGAGGCATATATGCTATGTAACGTTAGCCTGGGGCTAGCTAGGCTACATTTTGAGAGGGGTCATCCCTATACCCTTTTTTAAAAAAAAATAGGTCCTATGTTCCCCGTTTTTCCCAAAAAGGGTCCTATAGCCATACATACCAGGGAGCATAGGACCCTTTTTGGGAAAAGCGGGGAACATAGGACCCTTTCCTGGGAAAAGGGTCCTATGTTCCCCGCAATCTATCAATCTATAAAAATATTTAAACTTTGACGCGACACTCGCGTGATGACAGCCAATCTGCTTTCAACAGCGTGACCACTGATTGACATGTGTAACGTAACAGCCAATCAGCGTTCAACCGGCCAACTCAGTGCAGTGCAGTCCGGGGTGAACTGCAGCATGGAGGAGAAAGTGATTGTTGCCATTCCTGGGACCCTTTCCTGGGAAAAGGGTCCTATGTTCCCCGCAATCTATCAATCTATAAAAATATTTAAACTTTGACGCGACATTCGCGTGAAAAGAGACAAAAAAAATGTATTGTGACAGTTGAAAATAAAATATTTTTTATAAGCCTCAAGGATGTTTTGACATTGATTTTTGATAAAGTATGCTGAATTTTGTTAAAGGCACCCAGTGCAACTTTTGAGGCTTAAAAATAAACATTCAATTTCTAGTCTTTTTTACACGTAGTAAGTTTCAATAACTCCATACCATTACATACCGACATTCAAGCAGCAAAGATGAGACGTCGGTTGTGCGGTGAGAACTGATAGAAAATCGATAACAACAACAATGCCGCCATTTTCTTTATTTTTTGTAACCTACAATAAATAAAGCAGGCTTCCAGTCAATGGAAAAATGGCTTCTCCCCACCGGCGATTGTTGTTGTTTACGATTTTCTATCAGTTCTCACCACACAGCGACGTCTCATCTTTGCTCCTTGAATGTCGATATGTAATGGTATGGAGTTATTGAAACTTACTACGTTGAATGTTTTTTGTAAAGTTGCACTGGGTGCCTTTAAGTCACGCTCAGACTAGTGTCATTTGTATATTACAATAAAAAAAAAAATCCCCCCGTGACACTGTCACCTTTTTTCCTCCTAGGAGTTTGCAGGTCTGGTAGATATGGGGGTTTGAGATGCAGCGACCACAGGATGTCTGTTAACTTCCTGTTCAGGTTTCATACCTTTCTTGTCGGCAGCACAAGAGACACAAACTTGAAAAACAAAAACAAAAAAAAGCAACAACTGCTATTTGCAGTGCTGTACTATTATTCAGATGTATGTTCTTGATTAAATTGTTTTAATAAAGTACAGGGTTCATCCCGTTCGTCTCGTCCCACCCCTAGTGCTGATAATGTAGTGGGCTGGTCTGGACAGAAAATGCCAGGGCTGAATTTTTGTCCCAGTCCACCCCGTGCCACCCCAGTAGGCCTACTGACATAAAGGCTGCATTGGCTAAAGTGTTGTGTTCGTAATTGTTTACGAATAGGCTAGCGTATCGGATCAACAATTGTTGTGTGCGTGTGTGTGGTGTCATGTAGGCTATAGATTGCTTGCATCCATGAAATATTGTAATGTTATAGGTCAACTGCATATTGAGATAATTTAGATCGGTATTGCACAACAATCGGGGGATGGGGACCCCCCGAATATTGACGGGTTTTTGAGCCTTTCAGAAGGTCTCATTGGTAATTCGGACCCCCCCAGTATTTCGCACCATTAAACTTTGTTATTTTATTTTATTTGTATTAGTATGATTTAGCTGCTATTGTGAAGTGTCTTTGAGCATTTGGAAAAGTGCTGTATAAATTTGTTGTATTAATATTAATATTATTATTATTATTAATATAATGTTCACTTATTAATAATGTTCAGAAAAATATAATGTTCAGATAGCCTATACATTATGTTCAGCATAATGTTTAGTTACATCTAATCTTCATCTAGGCTATATAATGTTTAGATACACAGTTCAGCTAAATGTGTGTTGAGTGTATGTGCGTAGATAGGTGGTGTAGGCCTATGTGTGGTTGAGTGTGTGTGTGTGTGTGTGTGTGTGTGTGTGTGTGTGTGTGTGTGTGTGTGTGTGTGTGTGTGTGTGTGTGTGTGTGTGTGTGTGTGTGTGTGTGTGTGTGTGTGTGTGTGTGTGTGGGCGTGTGCGTGTTGGTCCAGAAGGGCCTCTTCCTCTCGCTCCGTCTCTTGTTTGCAGGCTTCCTGCTCAGTCCGTCTGATGCTGGAGTTGGAGTCACGTCTCTGTGGATCATCTCATCGAGCTGTTCTTCTGAATTCATCGATATGAAGGCGCTAATAGGGCTGCTGCTATTGGTCTTTTGTCACGGTGTGTCCTCAGGTAAGACTGAGTAAAGTAGTTACTTTTCAAAACGATCTTTCCAAAAGATTCGTTTATGGTCCCTGAAGAGACAATGCTTAGATCTCATTACATTATTCTATCATTAATTATTCTCTTTCAAATGATGACAATGTGAAGATAGTTAAAATGCCGTAATCTAATTCACCAATATGCTTATAATTATGAAAACATTTTAATAGTAATTTAAAGGCACCCAGTGCAACTTTCGAGGCTTAAAAATAAACATTCAATTTCTAGTCTTTTTTACACGTAGTAAGTTTCAATAACTCCATACCATTACATACCGACATTTAAGCAGCAAAGATGAGACGTCGTTGTGCGGTGAGAACTGATACAAAATCGATAACAACAACAATGCCGCCATTTTCTTTATTTTTTGTAACCTATAATAAATAAAGCAGGCTTCCAGTCAATGAAAAAATGGCTTCTCCCCACCGGCGATTGTTGTTGTTTACGATTTTCTATCAGTTCTCACCACACAACGACGTCTCATCTTTGCTCCTTGAATGTCGATATGTAATGGTATGGAGTTATTGAAACTTAATACGTGTAAAAAAGACTAGAAATTGAATGTTTATTTTTCATTGAATGTTTACATAAAGTTGCACTGGGTGCCTTTAAATAATAGTTTATTATTCATGTCAGCAGTAATGATTAAGAGGCAGCAGGTTGTTTTGTAGTTAGTGGTCTGGCAGCGAGCGCTGTGGGCTACAGTGAGATGTTTGGATGTCAATAAGATCAAACTGAAGGTTCCTACATTACCTGGACGGCCAGGGGGCGGAGCCATGTGACAGGGGGCGGGGCCATAGGACAGGGGGAGCCATAGAGCAGGGGGAGGGGCCATGGGCCTTTCTGTCAAGAGGGATGAACAGTATTAACCTGTCTGTCGTAACCTGTCTGTATGTCTATAGTGATGTACAGCTACCTGTCTGTCTGTCTGTCTGTCTACAGTGATGTACCGTATTAACCTGTCTGTCTGTCTACAGTGATGTACCGTATTAACCTGTCTGTCTGTCTGTCTGTCTACAGTGATGTACCGTATTAACCTGTCTGTCTGTCTGTCTGTCTACAGTGGTGTACCGTGTTAACCTGTCTGTCTGTCTGTCTACAGTGATGTACCGTATTAACCTGTCTGTCTGTCTGTCTACAGTGGTGTACCGTGTTAACCTGTCTGTCTGTCTGTCTACAGTGATGTACCGTATTAACCTGTCTGTCTGTCTGTCTACAGTGATGTGCCGTATTAACCTGTCTGTCTGTCTGTCTACAGTGATGTACCGTATTAACCTGTCTGTCTGTCTGTCTACAGTGATGTACCGTATTAACCTGTCTGTCTGTCTGTCTACAGTGCTTCACTCTCTGCATTATTTCTACACGGGGTCGTCTGGACTCTCAACCTTCCCAGAGTTTGTTGCTGTTGGGATGGTGGATGGAGTTCAGATTGACTACTATGACAGCAACACCCAGAGAAAAGTCCTCAAACAGGACTGGATGGAGCGGTACACCATCAGAGATGACCCCGACTACCTGGAGAGGAACACTGGAATCTATCTGGGTGCCCAGCAGTGGTTCAAAGCCAACATTGGGATTGCCAAGCAGCGCTTTAACCAGACAGGAGGTAAGTTTATATCTACTGTCTGACCTCTCACATGGAGATATCCATCATTCAACCCCAGGATAAAGATTCACCATACTCCTAAACACACACACACACACACACACACACACACACACACACACACACACACACACACACACACACACACACACACACACACACACACACACACACACACACACACACACACACACACACACACACACACCACCCCGCCCGTTGAAGGCCGCCTTAATGCCCGGTCTTGCCTGGGCTGAAGCCCCAGGGCCTTCGCCGATCGGGGGGCTATCATGAGCTGCACTAATGATAGGCCCATGATAGCCCCCCCCCCCCGATCGGCGAAGGCCCCAGACAATGTGATGTTTAGTTTGGGGCTTACAAAGATCAGAGGCCTATCATGAGCCAAGAGAGAAGAGGGCCCCTAGTGGTAGCTGGGCCCCGCGGCCCCTTGACCCCACAGCCACAGTCGTCTCCCCCCCCCCCCCCCCCATCTCCATTGTAAGACACACCTCTCAGCCCCAGGGCCCAGTGGCAGGTGAAGGCAGGCCTGCCCCCGTGTGGTCCTAGCCTGGAGGGGGGGGGGGGGCTCCACCGGGCCTCAGCAGCAGCAGGACTCAGGGCTGAGAAAGAAAAGAATCAAAGTTTAGACATTGGATGAACGGAGCAGAAGAAGACTCACACGGTGAACACTGAGTACTGCTACACTGAATACAGTGTATTATTAGTGTAGTAGTACTCAGTGTAGCAGTATTCAGTGTAGCAGTACTCAGTGTAGCAGTGCTCAGTGTAGCAGTACTCAGTGTAGTAGTACTCAGTGTAGCAGTACTCAGTGTAGCAGTACTCAGTGTAGCAGCACTCAGTGTAGTAGTATTTGTATGTAGGGTAGTGTAGGGGTGTGTTCTGAAGAGGCTCCGTGTCAAACGGCCCGCGGGTCACCTGAGGCAGAGGCACATCCGTCCAAAGACTCTGGCTGCTCTTATTCTCTGTGTTTCATTTATTGATCATAATGAGTTATCTTATAGTAATGCTCATATGGTTTGTGTTGTGACGTCTGTGTGTGTTTAATGTTAATGAAGAATCAATTACATCTAATCTCACCCCTCTCTCTCTCTCTCTCTCTCTCTCTCTCTCTCTCTCTCTCTCTCTCTCTCTCTCTCTCTCTCTCTCTCTCTCTCTCTCTCAGGGGCCCACATGCTGCAGATCATGTATGGTTGTGAGTGGGATGATGAGGACGGTTCTACTGATGGTTATAGACAGCATGGTTATGATGGAGAGGACTTCCTATCGTGGGACATGAAGACCATGACCTGGGTCGCTCCAGTACCTCAGGCTTTCAGTACCAAACAGAGATGGAATGAGGATAGAGCTGAACTACAATACAGGAAGAACTACATCGTCAAGGAGTGTGTTGATTGGCTGAAGCAGTACCTGGCCTATGGGAAGAGCACTCTGCAGAGAACAGGTAACTTTGAACTTCAGAACTTTGAGGTCGCCTCGTTAGAACAAAAAAGAGAATTCATACAGCCCCCTGTTCTCTCTCTCTCCCTCTCTCTGGAAGGATATGAGATAGTGAATATATTACATGACAACAGCAAGTGTTTACATTAGAAAATAAAACTCTCTCTCACTCTCTCTCTCGCTCGCTCTGTCTCTCTCTCTCGCCCTTTGCCCCCCCTCTCTCTCTCTCTCCCCCCTGCCCCCTCCTCCCCACCCCCCCTCTCCCTCTCTCTCTCTCTCTCTCTCTCTCTCTCCCACCCCCCCCCCCCCCCCCCTCTCTCTCTCCAGAGCGTCCGCGGGTGTCTCTGCTCCAGAGGAGCCCCTCCTCCCCAGTGGTGTGCCATGCTACAGGCTTCTACCCTGACAGGGTGGTGGTGTTCTGGAGGAGAGACGGCCAGGAGCTCCATGAGCAGGTGGACCCCGGGGAGGTCCTCCCCAACCACGACGGGACCTTCCAGGTCAGCGTGGACCTCAACCTCAAGGCCGTCCCACAGGAGGACTGGGGGAGGTACGAGTGTGTGGTCCAGCTGAGAGGCATCGAGGACATCTCCACCCCCCTGGACCCCGCCCTCATCAGGACCAACGGGGGTAAGACTGGTGTTGGAGGGGATGGAGAGGGGGAACACATGTCTCACCACCTCCACCTGACCTCATCACAACCACTCCACGTCTACCTGGACACTGCTGAAGCTACTGGGTAAACACACAGCTCTCAGGAGCAGCTCACTGCATCAGAACAAGTGGATTGTGGGTAAATGAGTTCTATGAATAGGGCTAGGCTCAGATCAGTCCCTGAGTGACCCTGAGCCCCAGAACAGATTCTAGCGGAATAGTTACACTGACGTTGTGTTAGTCTTGTGTGTAGCATCACGTGTCCAGAGACATGTGGTTCAATGACACAACATTAATCATTACACAGCTGATTTTATTTTCTTGATTTACCTTCAGGGGACAAGGGAGACATCCTTGTTTTCATCCTTCGAAGTGTTGCTTGTGTTGCTGTTGCTGCTGCTACTGCTTTTGTTGGAGTCTTTGCGTACAAGAAGAGGGACCGTGAGTCGATCAAACTCTCCAGAAGGACTGACACCTGATCTCCACCTGCTTATACTTCCTGTCCCCTTCCTAGAATCTGATTGGTTGTCTTCATACACATGATTAATGCTACTGCCAACACAGAGACCTTGGTGACTTGCAAGTTCGCTGGACTATACAGCTCTGTAGATCTAGAAACATGGAGTTCACTGGACTATACAGCTCTGTAGATCTAGAAACATGGAGTTCACTGGACTATACAGCTCTGTAGATCTAGAACCATCTAGCTCACTGGACTAGACAGCTCTGTAGATCTAGAAACATTGAGTTCACTGGAGTATACAGCTCTGTAGATCTAGATACATCAAGCTCACTGGAGTATACAGCTCTATAGATCTAGAACCATCTAGCTCACTGGACTATACAGCTCTGTAGATCTAGAACCATCTAGCTCACTGGAGTATACAGCTCTGTAGATCTAGAACCCTCTAGCTCACTGGAGTATACAGCTCTATAGATCTAGAACCATCTAGCTCACTGGAGTATACAGCTCTATAGATCTAGATATATCTAGTTCTTGACTTCAACTCCTCCTACTTCCCAGGTTCTGACACCAGCTCTGAGGGGCAGAGTCCGGCTCCTGAGGCCCGACCTCTGACCACAGTCAGTACTTTACCACTCTACAATACTTATTCAGAGTAATATGTTTACAGTTATATCTATTAGCAGCCTACTTTATCACAGTTATAGTATTACTCTAAAAATAATCCATCACAGTAATAGATAAACAGTCAAATATTAAAAGTACTTCATCGCAGTAATATATTAACAGTACATCATCACAGTGATAATGGGTTTAATGTTTGATCCTGACTTGTGCTTCCTTGCTGTTTAGGGTCAAAGTTAAATCATGAAGAGGTTTCGCACGTTCAGCTTCTTAAACCAGGAGGGATTGGATCGCTGTTCATTTATATTTCTTACAATCAGTTTTGCGCTATATTTGCTCAATCACAATAACATTCGTACTTACTTACTTTCACCTTGATAGCAACCATCAATCCGTAAGAAAAGTGTCAATAAATTAAAACGCTGTATTTGTGTTTTATTTGATTAACTCACTGGCTTAAACATCCAATCTTTCACTGATGCTTGGAAACCATTTTGTTTTGGTTCCCGCCGCTTCATGTTATAACCTTTTAGTTATGTTGTTTAGTAATATTTAAGTTTCAATTAATCTTTAAAGATTCCGAATTAAGATTTTGGACAATGAGATTTGTCAAGTTTGAATAAAATATTGGTTAAATTGTATGTGTTTCCTTCAAATGTATTGTTTTAGAGTTCTGCTAGCTAGAGAATTGCATTGCTACATTGGCTACTACACTCGAGCTAGGATGGTTTAGCGTTAATGCTCTTTGTTGTATTTTCTGTGTTCTTTGGGGAATTGGATCATATATACTTGGGTTATTATGTCAATAAAATACATAAAAAATGTTTTGTCCACATATATTTGATATACTTATCTTTAGGTTGGGTTTAGATACCGGTACTTTGTTTAAGAGGTTTATAATTAGGCTAAAGGTTGTTAGGTAATAGGTTGTTAGGTAATAGGTTAATCTTTAGGATTAATTTGACAAACATGAACTCAGATTTATTTAAATAATATGAAATTTAATTAAAAAAATAAGGAAATTACTAATGCAAAATTACTAAGAAAAAGTTTAAAAAAACAACTAAATAAAGTTTTAAAAAACGTAGAAGCCATGTGTTACATATACATTTACAAAAACATTTATTATCTGCATTTATGATTTTAGGTTATTTAGATATAGGTATTTAGCCTTTAATTTATTCAGCATTTTATAATATCCTATGAAATACAATATGAACACATGAATACTAAACGTAAATAGCTTTAACTTTATGAAAACAGCGACATAACACCTAAACTGCCATCACACAAAATGGCTTCCAGCGAAGTATGACCTGTAATGCTGGCGGGATATTCCAGAGATACGAGAGCTTCACCACCGCCCACGGTGTCCATGGTAACGCACAATCTTAACTTCTTAAATCGTCCGAGTGTTTGTGTGTGTGTGTGTGTGTGTGTGCGCGCGCGTGTGTGTGTGTTTGTTGTAATAACAAGCTGCTTGGAGAGCAGGAGAGCATATGAAGCCGCTCACCGGTTTAGGAGCGACAAAGGTGCTGGGTGAAGAAGATCCTGATCCAGCCAGCTCTCCTGAGCCTCCTCCATATTGAGGTGGATGGATGATATGATATCACTCTTGTACATTTGACCTGACCACTCTGTGGCCAGAGGGCAGAGGTCAGAGGATGTCAGTGGGACATCCCTGCATGGACCTCCACAGTGTCCGAACCAGAGGAGGTCTGTCTGAACCAGAGGGGGTCCGTCTGAACCAGAGGGGGTCCGCTGAACCAGAGGAGGTCCGTCTGAACCAGAGGGGGTCCGTCTGAACCAGAGGAGGTCCGTCTGAACCAGCGGAGGTCTGTCTGAACCAGAGGAGGTCTGCTGAACCAGAGGAGGTCTGTCTGAACCAGAGGGGGTCTGCTGAACCAGAGGGGGTCCGCTGAACCAGAGGAGGTCCGCTGAACCAGAGGGGGTCCGCTGAACCAGAGGAGGTCCGTCTGAACCAGAGGGGGTCTGCTGAACCAGAGGGGGTCCATCTGAACCAGAGGAGGTCCGTCTGAACCAGAGGGGGTCTGTCTGAACCAGAGGGGGTCTGCTGAACCAGAGGAGGTCTGTCTGAACCAGAGGGGGTCTGCTGAACCAGAGGGGGTCCGTCTGAACCAGAGGAGGTCCGTCTGAACCAGAGGAGGTCCGTCTGAACCAGAGGGGGTCCGTCTGAACCAGAGGGGGTCCGCTGAACCAGAGGAGGTCCGCTGAACCAGAGGGGGTCCGCTGAACCAGAGGAGGTCCGTCTGAACCAGAGGAGGTCTGTCTGAACCAGAAGTCCGTCCGAACCAGAGGAGGTCTGTCCGAACCAGAGGAGGTCCGTCTGAACCAGAGGGGGTCCGCTGAACCAGAGGGGGTCCGCTGAACCAGAGGAGGTCCGTCTGAACCAGAGGAGGTCCGTCTGAACCAGAGGGGGTCCGTCTGAACCAGAGGAGGTCCGCTGAACCAGAGGAGGTCCGTCTGAACCAGAGGAGGTCCGCTGAACCAGAGGAGGTCCGTCTGAACAAGAGGGGGTCCGTCCGAACCAGAGTGGGTCCGCTGAACCAGAGGGGGTCCGTCTGAACCAGAGGAGGTCCGTCTGAACCAGAAGTCCGTCCGAACCAGAGGGGGTCTGTCCGAACCAGAGGAGGTCCGTCTGAACCAGAGGGGGTCCGCTGAACCAGAGGGGGTCCGCTGAACCAGAGGGGGTCTGTCTGAACCAGAGGGGGTCTGTCTGAACCAGAGGGGGTCTGTCTGAACCAGAGGAGGTCCTCTGAACCAGAGGGGGTCCGTCTGAACCAGAGGAGGTCTGTCTGAACCAGAGGGGGTCCGTCTGAACCAGAGGAGGTCCGTCTGAACCAGAGGGGGTCTGTCTGAACCAGAGGGGGTCTGTCTGAACCAGAGGAGGTCTGTCTGAACCAGAGGGGGTCTGCGTAGAGGGAGGGGAGCTCATCCAATAAATTCACGTCAAATGACTTTGTCCCCCGTGAGGAACTTGGTTCGCTCCGCGTACAGCCTAGACAAATACAACCACACGCCAATCATGACTGGGACCCACACGATGGGTAGGCATTGTGCAGTACTAAAATAAACTCAATCAAATGCACGATAGGACGAAGAATCAAGAGCCCACTGCTGCTACGGTGCGAGGGCCGCGGCGGTGCAGTACGAGCAGTCAGTCGTTCCCCTGCAGGGGCCAGCTGGGTGGAGCAGAGGGTGGAGCTCCGTGTGCCGACAGACAACGGCCCCAGACTGGATGTGACCCTTCTAGTCCCCA
Source organism: Gadus chalcogrammus (assembly GCF_026213295.1). Taxonomy (NCBI): domain Eukaryota; kingdom Metazoa; phylum Chordata; class Actinopteri; order Gadiformes; family Gadidae; genus Gadus; species Gadus chalcogrammus. The sequence continues at coordinate 4,281,200 of NC_079433.1, read as the reverse complement.
CGGACAGGGACCTGTCGGCTGAGGGCCCGAGGATGTGAAGTGTGTGTGTGGGGTCTGCTGCAATGTGTGAGCCCTTCTTTACCGTCTGTGGAGGAGGCTGCTGATTGGCTCCTCCTCCTGTCCGTCATCATGCTGCCAGGCCTTACAACCTGTTGATGGGATTCAGACGGGAAAAAGGGCTTCAGAACCCGGGCCCCTCCTCCCTCCTAGTGGGGCCAGTAGGATGACTGTCTCGTTTGATGGGGGACGCTTTCGGCTGTGTGTCCACACACACACACACACACACACACACACACACACACACACACACACACACACACACACACACACACACACACACACACACACACACACACACACACACACACACACACACACACACACACACACACACACACACACAGCAAGACAAATGACAGAGGCATGCAAGTTGAAAAAGTATTTCACTTTAATGTACAGATTATCCGGTTGCATTAGCTCTCTTAACACATGTGAGGGGTGAGGGTAGCCTTCCATAAAATCTCACCTAAAAATTTTAACAAAATAACATAACATTCAGTTGATTGCAGTATCCCTTCAATTTGTATATCTCCTTCATATTCTTAGCTTTTGAGGAACAGTTCCGTTTTAATCCATGCATACTAATGACTCCCATATCATTCCTTACTTGGATTGGTTAATCAAACCTTTTAGTCATTTAGAACTAGTTTTGAGTAAATATATTTGACTGAATTCTGAAGTATTTCATTCATCATCGATCAAAACTGAAATCTCTCCCGATCGGCCTTCTGGTAAAGAACGTGTCTAATTATGTGTGTATACTTGAGGCGTTGGATCCCTAGTTCAAAGACACCTCAACATTCATCCAGACCTTATTCCTTCGACTCTGAGCCGCACTGTAGGGCAGTAAAAGAGGATAAAACGAGTGAAACATTAGCAACACATATAAGACATGAGATGAACTCTGTAGCAAGGAACAGGTGTTTTCTAATCAAGAAACAAAAAAACACCACTGGTCGCTGATTGTAAACGGTGTACAACAGCTCTGTGGAGGTGTGAACCCTTCCAACAATCAACCACCAGAAGGAACGCTGATGCACGTTCACATGAACCAGTTTCACAGTCTTCGTGTCCGGTTGTCCTTATACTAGAGGTTAGCAGAGAAGTGGTATATTAAAGAACGGGGTTCACCCATCTAAAGTCCAGGGGCACCTCTTCTTCGGCCCGCCCCCCTGCAATGTAAGACTGTTTCCGAACTCGTTGTAGAGCTGGGTCACTTCTAATAGTGTGGGATATAAATAAATGAACCGACCACAGACTACAAGGAAGAAAAGCAGAAGCTTCGACACAAGACCCGCTTCCCCATTCACACATAAATTCACATCCTCTTGAATCGGATACAGTTTTACTGTGTTCTATGCTGCTGTTGTCTCATCCCAGCTAATTCAGAGGTTATATTAGCCTAATCACACATTTCACTCGTAGTTTGACTAATCGTCCTCTTGACATGTCATCTGACTAGACGTCTTGACAAGTTGTCTTGACTAGTCATCCGACTATACATCTTAACTAGCCGTCTGACTAGGAGTCTTTACTAGTCAGTCTGACCAGTCATCTGACTAGTTAGTCTGACTAGTTTGTCTTGATAAAAACAATACACCAGTGTGAACAGGCTGATCTAACCTGTGCGTTAGCTGGGCTCCACAGCCATGAGGTGAGGCGTGGCTTGGTTAGCGGGGGGCTGGGTTAGCGTGGGGCTGATCAGTAACAGGGTAGGTATAGTCGGTCTCCCATCTTTCTAACAACTGACTCCAAACACTTCAGTAGTTTTAACGAAGGGACTCTGGCTGAGTTTATCTCGTGATCTGGGAAGGCGTGCCTATGTGCATAAATATATATATGTAGCTATTTCACGAGATTTGAGGCCTTGACCTTGTCATAGTTGATATTGACTCCATCCCACAGGAAAACACGGAAGGTAACAGATCGATACAGCAGTCGCTCGGCAACCGAAGAAAAAGTGCATGGGCGGGAATGAAAACAGCCGAACAGAAATAAACACGGAAATTAAACAAAAAGAAAAAAATACTATGCAAAACACAACGTTAAAACAAACCAATGGCAAAACGAAACAGTGGTCTTCTCGACGGCTCCAGCTTCATCGGGGTCTCAGGGAATGTGAGGAGACAGACCCTCATTCACCTGCTCCCGACCCCCCTGCAGGGCTCTTCTGTGGGGTCGCAGTGGGGAGGGGGGGGGGGTCCGCAGATGAGGGTCTGCAGTGAGGGCTCCACTCTGGCAGTCCAGTGATTAAAATCAACCAACAAACAAAAGGGAATAAATAAAATTCCCATAATGCCTTGTGGTTGACGACGTTGACGATGAGTGAGACGTGGTGACGTCATGTGACACAACGTCATGTGACACAGTGGTTTCGAGGTTCAAATCGTTCCTATAGCACAGCCGGCCACCACAACGTGGTTGGGCCGACACACTCAGGACCCCATGCGGTCTGCGGTGTTCTCTTTCAAAGTGAACCAAAAACACCAAACACTCGGTCGCACCACATGCACATTCATACAGTTTGGCGTTGGTTTGTGTGTAGCGAGGTGACATTTTGTGGCTCCCATTTTGGTTGTTTTTTCGTTGCATTTTGTTTTTAAATCACGTTTTTCCTTCACTCGACTGTATCGGCCCCCCCACCGGTTGGTGGATTCGTCTGGGCAGTGTTTGGTAGCACCTACCCTAGGCCTGACGGTCAGCGTGCACGTGAAGCCACCAGATTGCGGGTGTGAGCGTGCACGGGAAGCCTCAGGAGTACGTGCGTGAGCGTGCACGTGAGTCCTCGAGAGTGCGGGCGTGAACGTGTCAAATAGGCCTCTCCTCTCTCCATTTTTTCTTTCCCCCCCAAAATACTTTCTCTAAAGAGCTGTTTCCCCGCTCTTTTCCCCCTGGGAGGAGAGGTGTCACTACATTCTCAGTGTCCTAATGATCTCTACGTCATTAACAATAGTTTATAAAGTCTCGGTTTCTCCCTGATCTGGTCAGGCGTGTTCCTCAGCACTGGCTCAGTGGTGCGAGGTGAGGCCTGGACACTAGGGGGCGCCCCGTCGACACAGTGGGAGGCCAGGAGGCTCAACATGGATCCAGCATGTTGCCGTTCCTCCCCCCCTCCCTCTCTCTCTCTCGCTCTATTTCCTCATTAAATACAGTCTCCACGTGGGCGAGGGAGGGCGGATCTGTGTGTAGAAAATGAGAGAGAGAGAGAGAGAGGGGGAGGGGGAGAGGGAGAGAGAGAGAGGGGGAGGGGGAGAGGGAGAGAGAGAGAGGGGGAGGGGGAGAGGGAGAGAGAGAGAGGGGGAGACAAGGACTGGAAGGTTGAGAGTTGGAAGAACATGCTTTTGGAGAGAGAGCTGCGCTCTCACGTGCGCTCCCCAGTCCATCTTTTGAGGCATCCGTGGAGATTCGGGTCTTCTTACTCGGATCAAAAAACACCAACACTGGCTCTGTGCTTAAAGTGTCCTTGATTTCTTTCCACTCTTTGTCATGTGTTTGGTGCCAAGACCAGTGGCATCACTAGGCTGTTTTATTCGGGGCTAAAGCCCCGGATCTAATTTGATTAGCCCCGAATCTTTTTTGTAAAAAAAAAAAAAAAAGTATACATAATTCTTTTTTTTTTGCTGCATGCAGAGCCTGTGCTATATCCACACGTCGCACATGCCCCCATTTGTTAGGACTCTTGCGTAGCTTACTGCTAGGAATTTCTGTTCTACTGCTCAAGATTTTAAGCCATGAATTTATGAACTTGCATTGAAGAAAATATATCCGTTTTTTGTGGTCTGTAAATAGGCCAATCTATGAGGCTAAATAGCATGCCAATATTGATGACTGATTGTGTCAAGTGTCTAAGGATGAATGCTAACATGATTTGTTTCCAACTTTTGCCTTAAGTTACAATTTAGCTAACTAGCTAGCTGCTGCCCTTTTCGATTCCAATGCCGGCTGTCATTTCATTACCAATGTTAAGTGTCATAAATAGTTAACACTGGTGCTGAGTCATGATTCCTAAAAAAGAAATACCCAAAACATGTGATATGTTTTCAATTTACAGAAAGTTTCTAAAAAATCCAGGATGCCTGAGAGCCTTACTGCATTATATTCCATAATAGTTGTTTCTTTAGGAACCTGAATGTTGTCTTTTCCTTCACAGAAAAAAAAATATTTCCACTATAAAATGATGCAGAAAATGCACAGATAGATGAATAAAAATCCACCAGAATGCAGGAAATTAAGTGTTTGACGCTCAAACATTTCTGGGGGAGCACCCCCATACCCCCCACCTATAATTTGTCCCCCAAAATGTTGAAATGAAACCTAGCCTATATGACCCTGTACGCAGGTTGCATACAATACATCCATAGATATGTTGTTTTTACTTTTTGGATTAAAAAGAAGGCATGCAGGAAACTCCATGTCGGCCCTTAGTATGATTATCATTTCATCATAGAGTGGCCCTTTGTGAAAATGAGTTTGACACACCTGATATAGGTAATGTAAGGTCTGTCTCACTTGTATTAATTTTACTCTGAAATAACTTGAATGGAACTTTAGATGTCTGGGGATAAGCAGCAGTCAGGTAGCTATTCAAAGCTATAATTACCTGCCTATTTTGTTTATTTAGGTAAAGCATTATGAAAAAAAATGCAAGCGCAATAAAGTATACAACAAAATCTGCCGCACGCGCACTGTCCTATTCCCTCTTGGGCTAAGCCCCGGATGTTTCAGAAACCTAGAAACGCCCCTGGCCAAGATCACTCTGTGTTCGACTGTAGGAGCTGGCGGAGAGCAACAGTCTTTTCGGCCACGAATCTTCCCATGTAGTTGACCATCCCTAATGCTCTTTGTAACGCCTTCTTGTCCGTTGGCTGGGGTATGTCCGTCACTAATTTGATTTTGTTCATGTCCGGCTGTACTCCTGCCGGTGTCAGTCGATCCCCAAGAAACGTGACTTCTTGTGTGCTGAATTGACATTTCTCCTTGTTCAATCTGAGCCCGTACTTGTGGACTCTCTGAAGCGCACTGTGCACTCTGCTGTTGAGCTGTCCTGGGGTCTCCGCCCATATTATGACATCATCAATATAAACCCTGACCCCTCCAGTCCTTCAAACACATTCTCCATTTCACAGTGAAAAATTTCTGGTGCTGAGGAAATACCAAAGTGGAGTCTCTGATAACTGTAGCGCCCAAGGGCGTGTTGAAGGTGCATAGGTCTGTACTTGCAATGTCAATTTGCAACTGCCAAAATCCATGTGACGCGTCAAGCTTTGTGAACCACTGTGCCCCAGCCATCTCACTCAGGATCTCTTCCCTCTTGGGAAATTGATATTGTCTTTTGGGTCCATGCATATTCTGACCATTAGGCTTTCTTACGCAGACCATTGAGTTCACCCACTCCGTGGCTCCCTTGGTGGGTTTAATGACATTTAGTGACACCATTCTGTCCAGTTCTTTGCGAAGATCTTGTCTCAGTGGAACCGGGATTTGACGTGGAGCATGCAACCACAGGTCTAGCCTTATCCTTTAGTTTAATGCTGTATGTGAATGGCAGCACCCCTATGCCATCAAAAATGTTTGGATACTGCGCTTCCCAGCTTTCTGCTTGTGATGGAGTGACTCTTGTATTTTTCCGCTGCGGTGACTGTACTTTTCTCTCTGTCTCGGCAATGTTTAGAACACGCTTAACAAGTCCCATTTCCTCACAAGCTTGATCTCCCAGTAGGGAGTCCTTCCCGTTTGGCATTATCACAAACGGTAGATTTCTCTTGATGTGCTTATTCTGGACTTGTAACCTGCAGACACCCTGTGTTTCAATCCTTTGTTGTAAGCTCTTAATCCCACTTTTGGGTGTTTTTTATGACCGGCTTGTGGTGCAGAGCTTTGAAGTCTTTCAATGTGATAAGATTTGCCATAGCTCCTGTGTCAAGTTTCATGTGAATCTCAGTGCCATTCACTGGAAGTGGCACAATCCACTTGTCTGTATTTATTTTTTTTATGCCATTTATGCCTTCACTCTCTTCCATCATATTAATTTGTTTATTTTTACTAGCGGATAGGCACACTTTTGCAAAATGATTTTTTCCCCTGCACTTCAAGCAAACTTTCCCATATGCGGGGCATTGCCTGAAGCGATGTTTCCCACCGCAGCGCCTACAGTTCATGACGTAGTCTGATCCTGCTTCACGTGCATTACTCGAACGTTCCCCCTCTGAGCGAGGTGCGCGAGCTCTGACCACCCTGTCTACACCCACTGGTGCTTCAGTAGCAACCAATGGCTTCTCAAAAATCTTCATCTGCTTCTCAGTCCGTTCGCTAGCTCTGCACATTCTGATTGCATCTTCTAATGTCAGTCTGTCCTCCCGTAGCAGGCGCTCCCGCACCTTTTAATTGTGTATTCCAAAGACTATCTGATCGCGTAACATGGAGGACTGCATGTCGCCATAGTTACAGGATTTCACTTTCAGCCTTAGCTCAGTCACATACGAGTCAAACGATTCATCTTGCTGCTGTATGCGGCAACGAAAAACATGTCTCTTGTATACTTCATTCTTCTTCGGACTACAGTATGCATCAAACTGTTCCAGAACATTGCTCAGTTTCTTTTCATCTCCATCTGTAAACTCAAACGCATTGAATATCTCAATCGCTTGTGTCCCTGCTATCGTAAGTAACAATGCTACTTTCCTCTCACCGCTCTCGTCGTTGGCGCCAGTTGCAGTCAAATAAAGTTGAAACGCCTGTTTAAACTGTTTCCAAGCATAATCAATATTTCCCGTGAGCTTCAATGGTTCTGGTGGTTTTATGACATCCATTCCGTCTTTCTCACACAGACATTAACTATTTAATATTTTTACTCCTGGTACCATGTAATGATGTGCGACTGACATCTTAGCGGGTAAGTATTCAACTAACTTTATTAAAAATTTTGTTACGTCAGTCTCCAGCTACGTTGGCCTCTTAGAAACATAAGTGTCTCGCGGGATATCCTTACACATGGGAAACATCGTTGTGGCTTTTTCCCAGGATTAAAGAGTTAACGAAGGACAACGATTTACAAAGGAACGCTGAAGTTGCCTGCTTTCTGCTTGACAGGTAAGTCAATGTTACTGTTTAAATTACACACTTTTCTTATTACAGGCAGCATAACCGTGGAAGACATAGTCAAAAGCCGTGATGGATAACAGCATAGGCTATGTTTGATTGAATAAGGGTTGCATTTAATGCCTACTATCTCCCACCAATCCACTGCCTTTCTGTCCTCTCCCTCTCCATACCGTTTAATCACCTAATGATGCTGATCTCTGACAATGCACGCACAAAAAACGAAAAATAAACGAATAACGAATGTATCACTACTAATTAATTACTACTAATTATTTAATTAGCTAATAAATAGTTCACTCGTTGTAGAGCAATATTTGAAGTTGTTTAAACTACAGACCTCATCAACCGAAAGAGAACTCGATGAGGTAGTTTGGATGACATGTTGTCATAGCTTCTTGGCACATACCGCCTACCTTAGTTGCAACCAGGTAGCAACGTTTGAATTCAATATATAATTTTACCACTAGATGGGAGTAATACCGTTCCCTTTGAGCATATTTGATAATATGAGTAGCAAAGACTTGTTAAATAGCCTGTGCAATGATGTCATATTAGAACTTGTATGCCTGCGTGCACTAGGATACTAATTTTTGTGAGAATTCGCAGAATAAATCAGTCAGTGAGTTGAGCACCTTAATTTTCAGGGGCGGGGTCTTTATGGTCTGCGGCAGGGCTTTATATAAAACATTTTTTGGGGATTTTTTAATTATGTGCAATATTGCTAACTTTCTATTGACTTATATTTGACTTATATTTACTTATTTTATTGATTTTTTTTATTTTTTTACTTTTACTGTTTGTCAATTTTGTTGTTTGTCAACTGTACTGTACTGTCTGTTGCTATATTGTTACCTGAATTTCCCCAAGGAGATGAATAAAGTATCTACTAACGTACTTGCTTGGCTGTGACTGTCAGTTATACGTTTTAAGGTGTGGCAAGGAAATGGTTCCTATGGACTTTTGATGGTAGATTCCAAAGATGTACCTTTACACAGGGTCTTTGTATGAGTATGTTGCCGTTATCTTAAAATAAACATGTATAAAACTACAACTGAAGTATAACTGTGTGTGTGTCTGCGCGCGCACGCGCGCGTGTGCGTGCGTTTGTGTGGTTGCTGCCTCACAAAAAACAACATCTGTGTGTATACATGTTGTGTTGGTGTTGGTAGCTGTTACGTGTGTGGTTGTTTTCCTGTGTCTCCCCTCTCGTTCTCTGTAGGTCTCACGCCATTGGCTGTTCCTCCACCATCGTCCAACCCCCTGTCCAATCTGGGAGCCTTTCCGTTGGCATGTCAGAGTCATCAGGCCTTGATAACTTGCACCTGTTGGTCTCCATTGAAAAACGCCATTGTCTGCCTGTGTGTTGGCTGTGTCATGTTGTTGCCTTTTGTTTTTGAGATGCCATAGGGGTTTAGGTGAATAGGTAAGATACTCTTGGGTTTACACTAGTGATGGGCAAATTAAGCTTTTATAAAGCATTGAACCAGTTTAGCCAATGTTTCGAAAAATGGGTTCATTACTCGAAGCTTCAGTGACAGTGACCTCTGCTGGCGAAGTTCGAGGCTGCAGTGGATTCAACGTATCCCTGCTTTGAAAACTATTTGACGCACAAACACACAAACCCAAATACTTAATAGCATGATCTTTTCACGAAGAAAGATTGATCTAAATACAGATGTCTAAATTGTTCTTAAAGGGATAGGCATAGCCTTCTGTCCAGATAGGCTAACTGATGTAGGCTAGGATATAATTGAAACAGCATATAAAAACTTTCCCCCCAGGAATGGAATTCGAACCCGGGTCCTCCACTCCACAGTCAATGTGTTATCCCCTAGTCTACTCTAATCGATACCTTACGTTGTTCTATTACATACATACCGTATTATGCACAACTCCCGTAAATGATTGTAGCATCGATTGTGTTTTTTTTTTTCATTAAATAATTAGGCGGTGACCAGCTGGCTTCGGGCAAGGTTGGTTGGGTGTGCTTGAGTAACTCTAGGGGGTGATTATGTGGGATGGGGTTAGACACTCAAAGATTTGTATTGACGTAGGCTGCCTTATGGATTGAGTCGGTTTCTTTTTTTTGCTCAAAGCTTCTCCACCGAGCCGCGGACCAGTCAAGTGATTAATTCAGGCAACGAACCAGTTGCTGCTTCGGACGTCACATGTCACGTGATTTTTTTTACTCTGAAGCAAGCTTCGAAGCAGTGCTTCTTGGGAGTTGTAGATCAGGGTTGGAAGCACGTATCGAAGCTTCAGTGTCACACTGCCATCACTAGTTTACACTACCATCATGTAGATTTACACTTTTATCACATCAGGTTAGAAGCGGGGCCACCCTCTGTATGTATTAGCTAGGTTGTATGTGTGCACTAGTTAGTTGTCACTTTATCTTGTTTTCTTTGATTTGGCTCCGCTTATAGTTCCCTATTCCCCTTGGCGGAACGGTCGCCAAATAAATACACTTATGTACCTAGTTTGCTGTTGTGCCCTGCTTTGTTGTTCTCCCAGTCAGTCTAACAGTAACATGTGTTATGGTTCCCCTACTCCCCCCCCTAGACGTAGCAAGCTAGCATCCTGGAGCCGTAACAGTAGCTATGGTGAATGAGTGAGTGAGTGAGAGAGACAGAGAGATGATAAAGGTGCAGATCCTGCTCAGGCTTCTTCTGTTCTGCAATGATATAAATAATTCAATGAATACTAATTTAACCCATATCAATTCAGTTTACTCAAAACTGTTGATAAATAATGTAACTGCTTCCATCTATGTATCTCCTGCTCTGTAGCCTCAGGTTGAGGCAGGTCCTCTGTACCACGAAAGAAGAATCTTCTCTCTTACCTCCGTCAGCTCTGTTAGAGCTTCGTGCACCAGGAAGCCTGAAACAAGAGGTTAACTAGATTCTGCAAACCTGGTCCTCAGTTCTTTAGTGACATGATCAATGAATGGGAGGAACAAATTCAGCCTAAAATGTTCGGCAATAGTGTCTGCAGGTGCATTGCCTCTATGTTGCTGCTTCACGGTAATCCTCTTCTTCGTTAGGTTAACACCAATGTTGCTGGCCATCTCCACTGCTTGTTTATACATGGCAGTGAGTCTCTCATCACTTCTCAGGCTTTTGATGACTTCAGACACTTTCCTTCCTTCATCATCAGCACTAAATATATCCACATCTGGAGACTGAAGTCATATTGTCAATAGCAGTATGTCCCTCCAGAAAAATGCAGCCTTTTTTAGTGATTGTTGCGGCCAAAAATCCTTGATTATGTGGCACGTTTTCTTAAAGAATGCAATGAAATATGCGGAATATTTATGCCATTTTATGCAATGAAATTGCGGGAACTTGCAAACATTACGGGAACTTGCGAAAAATGCAGCTTTCCGATGACATTCACGTCGTGTAATTACGTCACAAACTTAACGTTCCCATGGCAACAGGGGAAATGGCTGGTCTTGTGTGAAGTAAATGCAAAATTGTAACACTTTCTGCTAAGATATATATGCGACTTTTTTGCAACGAAAATGCAGGGATAATGAAATCATGCAAGCCCCGCATATTTTGCGCGGAAATCTACAATTTATGCTGTGAAAGTGTGGCATATTTGGAAAAAATGCGGCCCCCTCGCATAATCACGTTTTTCTGGAGGGACTGAATATATACCACCAAGTTGTGGACCAGCGGATTAACACGTTTTAATTACTAGTGATGGGTCATTTGAGACCGAATCAGTTAGAATAAACAAATCTTTACCAAGAACGAACCAAACTGATTCTTCTCTCTCGTTCGTCTCGTTCATTCTCAGACTCGACTCCTCCCAGACCCACTAGTTGCTGACTCGCTGTTCGTTCACTGACTGTGAGGGAAGAGGCTGAGTGAGCGAGTGTACGATTATACAATATCAGTGCAATGGTAAATACATGCCGTCTTTGTACTTTCTGTGTCATGCCAGATTAATCAAACCAATTGAATGTCTCGTCAATCTGTCACGTTCTTTCACGGTTCATTCTCACAGCCGGGACCCGGGACCCCCACCATCATTGTTAAATCAAGCCTACTATCTTGCTGATATATTAAACATCCAAGAATCAACTACAACCCCCCCTCCCGCTGCGTTTGGTAGAAGTTGTAATGTTGTGTTGATTGATGACCGACTTCCACGATCATTTGAGAATAAGAATGAGGGAGGAGCTAAGATGAGTCTCAGCTGAGAAGCGTGCGTTCTAGGGATGGGCGTGAGGAATCGATTACTCGAGTACTCCTCGTTACAAATGAACTCGGTTGGTGGACAGGCAAACTCGAGTTTGCATATACACACACAAACAAAGTTATCAATTTTCTGTGCGGCGCCACTAACTCATGCCGTGGGCACAAAGCAAATGAAATGTATCAAATTTCTGTGTGGCGCGTGCCGTGCCGTGTGCAGGCACGCCAGAATTAAAAAAGTTAAGAGATGGCGGTTAAAGCAAAGCGCAGCGAAGAATTTAAATACTTTAAAGAAATAGGAGATCATAAGGTGAAATGTAAAATAGGCCAAGCGAAATCGAGCTACCAGAGTAAGTACTATGCGGCAACATATGCTCCTGAAACACAACGGTGAGTTCGGGAAAGCAGACCCGCAGCAACCAAGTGTGTCGGCTATTTTCACCGCCGCAAGACGCAGCTGTAGTCCCGACTCCCGGCCGTGTAGAGAAGATCACAACGCTGAGTATTTCCATAGTCCATTTGCTGCCGTTTTATTTGCAGCTTTAAATTATTTGCAATGGTTAGGCTACTTGTTTCGCTCTTGTTTTTTTTAAACTGTTACAGGCCTTGGTTCGACGTGATTTAAATTGTGAGACGCATATTTATTTTTGTAAGGAAAATGTGTTTTGAACCTTTGCAAAAATAAAGAATGAATACTCTGATAACTCTGACTGTTTTGATGGAGAATAAGCATTACAAGTTTGGTTGGTAATATTGCCGTTCATCATTAGGCCTACTCCTGCTGCAGATGCGTTGCATTCTAAAAATAGATTTGATTAAACGAGTACTCGATTGATCCTCGAGGAATTCCTTCGATCACTCGAGTTTGGAATTTACTACTCGTGCCCATCCCTAGTGCGTTCCATGATTCGATTCACCGCTACCGGAAACGCGACTGAACAAACGATTCTGAACGATTCTTCTCGGCGAACTGACTGACGCGAACTGAATGAAGGAAAAGAATCATGCAATCCATCACTATTAATTACCCTTTGCGCCACTGTCACAGAAACGCGAAATGTCTAATTAAAACATCAATCCTTTAATTATTGCAGTTTTTAAGGTGATAGTTTGCAAATTTGGATATGGTCTTTTTAAAGTTTAGGTCCACGCAAACGGCAAAGCCTGTATGCGTGGGTCCTATATGGGACCATATTCGAAGTGAGCCACTCACAGTGGGGTTGTGAGTGGCTCGGAGGTGCCTGGTGTGACAGTGGCTTCTCCTTGTAGTGATGCCAGTGCGGACATGCAGGCTGGGGCAGAGGCTAAGCCACCCGCTACCTTACCGCGCTTTAATCCGTTGTCACCTACTTTATCAATGTCGTCTCAGGACTCCCGTCTGAAAGTAAGGTTGGCCCGCTTGCAAATGGAGGCTGAGCGTGGAGAGAGGCAAGCTGAACGTGAGCACCAACTGGGGATTCGACGGATTGAGGCAGAGAAGGAGGTGAAACTACGGAGGTTGGAATTGGAGGCTGCAAGTGCGGCACGTTCAACCCAAACCACCCTCTCTTCTCCACTAGCTAGCTCATTTGGCACATTGGATGTGACTAAACAAATGGCTTTGGTTCCGCAGTTCCGGGAATCGGAAATCGATTCTTATTTTGGTGTGTTTGAACGCATCGCAGTTTCTATGTAGTGGCCTAAAGAGGTGTGGCCCCTCTTGCTTCAGTGTAAACTATCTGGTAAAGCTCAAGAGGTGTTGGCGTCCATTTCGTTGGAAGACAGTCTAGATTACGAAATTGTTAAAACCACTGTTCTTCGTACGTATGAGTTAGTGCCTGAGTCATATAGACAAAAGTTTAGGAGTTGCAAAAAGTCTCCTGATCGTACTTTCATGGAGTTTGCTCGAGAGAAGGCCACCTTGTTTGATCGGTGGTGCACCGCCACTAAAACTACAGATTTTTCCTCTCTTCGAGAATTAGTCCTGCTGGAGGAATTTAAGAATAGTATATCCGAACGAATAGTAACATACTTGAATGAGCAAAAAGTGATGTCACTGTCCCAGGCTGCTGTGTTAGCGGACGAGTTTGTACTGACCCACAAGCCCGCTCATGTGTTTGCTACCTCTCCCACCACTCAGTTTCGCAAGTCAGTTTCGCTTCCTTTACGCTTTAGGGAGGAACGTGAGTGTTTTTATTGGGATGAACTTGGCCATTTAATTGCTGACTGTCAGCTTCGTATGAGAAATCATCCACCGCCCGTTCAACAACCCAAGGGGGTTGGATTGATATGTACAGTTTCTTACTGTGTTGCAGTTATGCCGAATGTGTGCGTTTCTGACCTTCCTGACCCCAGCTACAAACCATTCATTTTGAGTGGTCTCGTGTCACTGACCGGTGATCCAAAGGACCAGCAAAAGGTTCAGATTCTCCGAGACACTGGGGCGGCCCAGTCGTTTATCCTCTCTGATGTAGGGCCATTGTCAAGTGATTCATTCTGTGGTTCCAGTGTTTTGATTCAGGGCATAGAGATGGGGTTTGTGCCAGTCCCCTTGCACCTGGTACATTTAAAATGTGATTTAGTCAGTGGAATTTTCAAAGTCGGGGTACGTCATAACCTGCCGGTAAAAGAGGACTCACAACGGGGTTGTTTGTGAGGCACCGTTTACCGGGTTGTAATGGAGCACACACTGAAGAAGGTAAGGATACAAGGTGGCTGGAATGTTGTTCCATTTTTAATCTCCCTCAAAGGACGCAGACCCCTAGCCGCCCAATTATATTGTATCAAATTTTGGTAGTGCCTAGTTTCTCCATATATGCCTTCCTTATCCGTGGGATAGTCATATTCCAGGTAAAGGCAGATAACAACTTATCTGGTTCCTTAGAAAAGGATGTTGGAATGAAAGCAGTAACTATACTGAAGTGATGACTAACGGTAAGAATCAATCATGATTCATGAACATATTTATCTCTCTGCAGATATGATCGTTAGGGCAGCAGATATATATGATGCCATTAACACGTTGGATAACAACAAAGCCTGCGGTATGGACTGCTTTCATGGAGTTTGCTCGAGAGAAGGCCACCTTGTTTGATCGGTGGTGCACCGCCACTAAAACTACAGATTTTTCCTCTCTTCGAGAATTAGTCCTGCTGGAGGAATTTAAGAATAGTATATCCGAACGAATAGTAACATACTTGAATGAGCAAAAAGTGATGTCACTGTCCCAGGCTGCTGTGTTAGCGGACGAGTTTGTACTGACCCACAAGCCCGCTCATGTGTTTGCTACCTCTCCCACCACTCAGTTTCGCAAGTCAGTTTCGCTTCCTTTACGCTTTAGGGAGGAACGTGAGTGTTTTTATTGGGATGAACTTGGCCATTTAATTGCTGACTGTCAGCTTCGTATGAGAAATCATCCACCGCCCGTTCAACAACCCAAGGGGGTTGGATTGATATGTACAGTTTCTTACTGTGTTGCAGTTATGCCGAATGTGTGCGTTTCTGACCTTCCTGACCCCAGCTACAAACCATTCATTTTGAGTGGTCTCGTGTCACTGACCGGTGATCCAAAGGACCAGCAAAAGGTTCAGATTCTCCGAGACACTGGGGCGGCCCAGTCGTTTATCCTCTCTGATGTAGGGCCATTGTCAAGTGATTCATTCTGTGGTTCCAGTGTTTTGATTCAGGGCATAGAGATGGGGTTTGTGCCAGTCCCCTTGCACCTGGTACATTTAAAATGTGATTTAGTCAGTGGAATTTTCAAAGTCGGGGTACGTCATAACCTGCCGGTAAAAGAGGACTCACAACGGGGTTGTTTGTGAGGCACCGTTTACCGGGTTGTAATGGAGCACACACTGAAGAAGGTAAGGATACAAGGTGGCTGGAATGTTGTTCCATTTTTAATCTCCCTCAAAGGACGCAGACCCCTAGCCGCCCAATTATATTGTATCAAATTTTGGTAGTGCCTAGTTTCTCCATATATGCCTTCCTTATCCGTGGGATAGTCATATTCCAGGTAAAGGCAGATAACAACTTATCTGGTTCCTTAGAAAAGGATGTTGGAATGAAAGCAGTAACTATACTGAAGTGATGACTAACGGTAAGAATCAATCATGATTCATGAACATATTTATCTCTCTGCAGATATGATCGTTAGGGCAGCAGATATATATGATGCCATTAACACGTTGGATAACAACAAAGCCTGCGGTATGGACTGCATTACATCTAAAATATGCCAGCCATAAGCTCTTTCCTTTGCTTTCCATGCGCTTTAATGGTTGTCTGGTTCATGGTACCCTGCCAAATGCTATTATGTCTGTTATGTTAGTGCCTCTGCATAAAGACAAGGCTGGTAAGCTCAACAGTATTGACCAGTATCGACCTGTTGCATTAGCCAGTATCTTGTCTAAAGTACTGGAGAAAATACTTTTAACAAAGCTAGAAATGTATGTCCTTGCTACTGACAATCAGTTTGGGTTCAAAATAAAGCATGGAACTGACTCGTGAATCTATGCTCTTAAAGAGATTGTGTTCAGGTACACAAGGCTGAATTCGTCTGTATTCCTATGTTTTATTAATGCATCAAAGGCTTTTGATAGAAGTAATCATGAACAATTGTTTGTAAAATTGCTAGATAGAGGTGCCCCTAAATTCTTTGTGAGAATTTTAGTGTTTTGGTATGCCCATCAAACGTTTCAGGTTAAATGAGACAATGTTGTATTGTAGTAATAGAATGTATTCTATTCAATTCCATTCTGTGTTTGTAACGAAATGTGGCAAGGAGGCATTTTGTCTCCTATTTTATTGAATGTTTAGATGGATGAATGATCAGATCACTTAAAATAGGTTAAAAAACGGCTGTCTTGTGTATGCAGATGACCTGCTCTGTCCAACTAGTGCTGGGCTACAGCAGATGCTGAAGGTGTGCTCTCAGTATGGCCTTGGACATGACATAAAGTATAACGCTAAGAAAAGCCATATAATTATAAGTGCTGAGGACAGGAAATCAAATTTTCTGACCTTTTATTGCTCAAACGGTCCTCTTGCTGTGTGTAAGGACATTAAATACCTAGTTCATGTCATATCCGATGACTGGACGGATTACAAAGACCTCTACCGACCGTGCAGTAAAAATTATGCTCAAGCTAACATGCTCAGAAGGAAGTTCTCTATTGCCGCTTTCACACCAAAAAGAACCGAGAGCCAGTTCCGGGCTGGTGCTAGGGCCAGTTCCAAACTGGTTCCAGCCTTACCCCAGTTAAGAACCGGTTGGTTTCACACCGGCCAGAGCCAGCCATAGAGCCGGCGTGAGCAACGTCATGACGTCACTACAAACGTCTCCGCTAGTGAGCTTGGACAGAAGCATACGGCCGACATCTTTCTTTATTCTGGGTGGAAATAGTAACATAGTTACGCCATTAAATGCGTTTATGGAAACATTTTTAGCGAGAAATGTGCATTTTACTTTCATAATGTTCGCTCGGTGAATGTGAAGGATGTTTGGTTTGATAGTTATGACGAAGAGGGAACGCTCCGTTCACTTGCATGGACACGGACTCATCTAGCTGCGTTGGCGCGTTGACGCGTTGAACCACCACACAATGATCAAGCGTCAGGTTAGGCGCGCAGAAGAACCCTCGCGCCAGTTTCAAACACAACAACAATTTCGTCTTCGATTCAATCCGTGTATGGTTCGTTCTTTGAATATTCCGATTTAAAACAAAATCAGAAAAAACAAAAAAGAACCATACACGGATTCACGTCCATTGTTTACTTCGGTGTTTTAAAAAATGCCGGTCTTCGTTGGTCTTCCTGTTTATGAAGGTACGGATAACTCCGCCCCCTGCCCCCGGCGTAAAAGCGGTTCTAGTTCTAGCCCAGCTCTAAAGTGGGGCCAGAGTTGAACCGGTTTTTAGGGGCCGGAGCCGGTTCTTTGGCGGTGTGAAACCAAAGCCCTGGCCCTAGCTCCGAACTGGCCCGGAACCGGCCCCGATTTTGCGGCGGTGTGAAAGGGGCATATGTGCTCTGACTCTGTGAAGTGCTCCCTGTTAAGAACCTACATCACACCTTTATATACTGCTCAATTGTGGTCGAACTATCAGAAAAAGAGTATGCATAGGCTCAAGGTAGCATACAATGAATGATGCAATGAGGTTGCTGCTTCGTGCTTCGTGTCCCTAGGTGGCATAGTGCCAGTCAATTGTTTGTGTCAACTAGAGTGCCAATCTGTGAGGCCTTCTTAAGACAACTGATGTTTAGTTTTGTGTGTCGCCTGGCCAAGTCAGAGAACCTCATAATTCAAGCCCTAGTCAGCCCTCTGAAAAGCTGCTTTAGATTCACTTCTAGGTTAAGACGGCATTGGTGCAATACCCTGTATATCCTATAGGGCCAGGCTAATATGCAAGTTTTATGTAATTTTGTAACTCCCTTTTTTAAACTATTCATACTGTATGATGTGTTATATGGACCGGTGTCCTGTTTGAGCCACTCCAGGGCTGGTTTAAAGTTATAATTTAATAAATCACTGTATCCAAGGGTTACTGATATGCCAAGATATGCAAAGCCAAGGTGTCAGGAGTTTCTTTCATTAGGAATGCTTCAAATTAAATCTGTGAAGCCTGGTCATTGAAAGGGGAAAGCAAACTCTTAGTAAGCTTGATTTTATATCCTGAGATCTTACCAAAGTTAGAAATGATTTCCAGCGCTTTGGGATATAGATGCTGGGGTCAGATAGATAAAGTATAAGAATGTCCGCATATAAAGACAATTTGTGGGTTTGAACCCTCCATCAAAACCCTACTCCTCGCCTACAAAGCTCTCCACAACCTAGCCCCCAGTTACCTCTGCAACCTCCTCCAAGAATACACTCCCTCCCGCTCCCTCCGCTCAACCTCTGCTGGACTACTATGTATCCCCACATCACGACTCACTACAATGGGTGCCCGGTAGGGATGGGCAAAATGATTCTTTTCCGGGAACTAGTTCTTTCAGTTCAGTTCACTATAACGATTCGTTCGTTTGATTCGTTCGTTTTGATTCGTTCGTTACGTCAGATTACATCTTAAAAAAAATAAAAAAACTTTTTTTTATAATTTTTTTTTTTTTTTTAATTGGTCGTGGGTCCGGATAGGACCGTCAAGACCGCAGTCCGCCGTTTGGAGATGCCTGCTATATAGTATGTCGAACGTCCCACCAATATTTATACCACTTGCTTACTCTCTATATTTCATTCATGGTTTTACATTTATAATTTTATTTTACTTTACATTTAATTCTTCATTGTTCAGGCATTACAGAACTTGCATGGTCATAAATAAAAAATACGAACTGCAGTTTAATTTCTTTGTTTGTTCTTAAATTGACGTAGAATGGAGCAAAGACTCCTGGGATTGGGAAATGCATTTATCCAATAAACAGATGGAGGTCAAGTCTATTTTCGAAAAAATGTAGGGGGATATATGAGTCGAATGGTATGACCCAAGATACGTCAGACAGAGAAAGCGCGCATATTCGACGGTACCGCCTTGTCATTGGTTTACCCAGGTGCCATTCCAACACCATTGCTACCTCTCATTGGCTGAATCTTTGAGAAAGTTGTAGACTCAATCAATGGAAGTCGCAGGGAGACGGAGCTCTCTTCGTTTGTATATTTTATTTACGTGACCATATGTTTGGTTTATGTTAAAAAAAAAGAATCAAAGAACCAGTTCTTCTTGTTTTGGGGAACCAGTTCTTGTCGTTCACGTTCAGGATTCGTTCGTTGTAACGAATCAGTCGCGACCGACGCATCCCTAGTGCCCGGTCATTCAGCTGTTCAGCACCCAGGCTCTGGAACTCCCTCCCCCCACACATAAAACAGTCAGACACCATTACAACCTTCAAGTCACAACTCAAAACTCACCTGTTCAAACTCGCACACAACGTCTAACTGATCACTGTTTTGATTGTTTGTTTGTTTTGTTTTGTCTTGTTTTTGTTTTATTTATTATGTTTATTTATTTATTTATTTTCTATGTCTTGTTTTTTTATTGATGACTATATGCTCTGTAAGGTGACCTTGGGTGTCTTGAAAGGCGCCTCTAAATTAAATGCATTATTATTATTATTATTATCAATACCTGTTAGGATCCAGGTATTGATACGCAATTGGCTCGATGTCGAGGTCGAACAGAATTGGTCTCAGCGGACAGCCTTGCCTAGTCCCTCTACGCAGTGGCGCAAAAAGTGGGTATGCACTATATGCGGCGCATAGGGGCGCCGCACCAGGGGGGGCGCCAAAGCGATTGAAGCAAAACATTTTGAGTCGGCATTTTCTGTATTTAACAGCGTTTGTGTACATGATATGATGATCAATAACAGAGGAAAGTCACTGATAAGGCGCCCCCCCGCTCCTTCGCCTCCCCCCCCTCTCCTCCCCACACGGCGCTCCAGTTGGCGCCTCCTGGACCACGCCCTGGAGGCGAGCGCCAGAGTGTCTTCATTTGCAGACCTGCAAACTCCTCAGAGGAAAAAAGGTGACAGTGTCACGGGGGGATTTTTTTTTTATTGTAACATACAAATGACACTAGTCTGAGCGTGACTTAACAAAACTCAGCATACTTTATCAAAAATCAATGTCAAAACATCCTTGAGGCTTATAAAAAATATTTTATTTACAACTGTCACAATTTTTTTATTATTATTATTTTTACTTATTATCGGAGAGAAAAAAAACTATAATTATTCTGTGAAGTTGATGAATTGTCACTTTTAGGTTTTCTACCCAGTTACCAAAAAAAGAAACATTTGGAATGGTATGCGCTGTGGCAAGCACATGGTTTGCATGTGTTACTTTGAAGGCAAAAAAAATCTAAAATACAAGAAAACACAAAAACCTACATTCAACCAGTGGGGTATGGCCCCTGACTCTCTGAGGAGGTAGGTACCTCCAGGTACCCCCTCCATGCCAGGGCGCCCTGAATTTATGTTTATTAACAGCTCCTCCACCGGGGTCAAGACAATTTGAGGGCCAGATCCAGTCTGCCGACTGTCTGCCTTTTCACGATTGGCTTAAAAAAATGGCTTATTTAAATTTATACCAATACGATGGTGGGAAAAGATTACCAGTTTGTATGTTTTTTATACTTCATTTTTATACTTGATCCGCTGACCGCTTGGAAGCCATCGGAGTACATATTTTTTTTTAGAAGAAAGGGGTTACGTGGTAGGATCTTTAAGAATGCTTAACTGGGATATTTATATATTCATGGCTCAAATATTAACGATCATGCTTTTGACGTGTAACTAACGCATTTACGCGGTCAGCGATCCGCTGCCAGGCTTTGGTTCTCCGGGTTGCAGAGGCTTTAGCGTTCCCTTTTCTTGTGATAATGTCCTTCTCCTCGTCATAGCTCCCCAGGAGAAGCTGAAGTTCCATTTCATTGAAATAAGCGGCCCGTTTCACAGCCGGGACCCGGGACCCCCACCATCATTGTTAAATCAAGCCTACTATCTTGCTGATATATTAAACATCCAAGAATCAACTACAACCCCCCCTCCCGCTGCGTTTGGTAGAAGTTGTAATGTTGTGTTGATTGATGACCGACTTCCACGATCATTTGAGAATAAGAATGAGGGAGGAGCTAAGCTGAGTCTCAGCTGAGAAGCGTGCGTTCCATGATTCGATTCACCGCTACCGGAAACGCGACTGAACGAACGATTCTGAACGATTCTTCTCGGCGAACTGACCGACGCGAACTGAATGAAGAAAAATAATCATGCAATCCATCACTATCAATTACCCTTTGCGCCACTATCACAGAAACGCAAAATGTCGAATTAAAACATCAATCCTTTAATTATTGCAGTTAAGGTGATAGTTTGCAAATTTGGATATTGTCTTTTTAAAGTTTAGGTCCACGCAAACGGTAAAGCCTGTATGCGTGGGTCCTATATGGGACCATATTCGAAGTGAGCCACTCACAGTGGGGTTGTGAGTGGCTCGGAGGTGCTTGGTGTGACAGTGGCTTCTCCTTGTAGTGATGCCAGTGCGGACATGCAGGCTGGGGCAGAGGCTAAGCCACCCGCTACCTTACCGCGGTTTAATCCGTTGTCACCTACTTTATCAATGTCGTCTCAGGACGCCCGTCTGAAAGTAAGGTTGGCCCGCTTGCAAATGGAGGCTGAGCGTGGAGAGAGGCAAGCTGAACGTGAGCACCAACTGGGGATTCGACGGATTGAGGCAGAGAAGGAGGTGAAACTACAGAGGTTGGAATTGGAGGCTGCAAGTGCGGCACGTTCAACCCAAACCACCCTCTCTTCTCCACTAGCTAGCTCATTTGGCACATTGGATGTGACTAAACAAATGGCTTTGGTTCCGCAGTTCCGGGAATCGGAAATCGATTCTTATTTTGGTGTGTTTGAACGCATCGCAGTTTCTATGCAGTGGCCTAAAGAGGTGTGGCCCCTCTTGCTTCAGTGTAAACTATCTGGTAAAGCTCAAGAGGTGTTGGCGTCCATTTCGTTGGAAGACAGTCTAGATTACGAAATTGTTAAAACCACTGTTCTTCGTACGTATGAGTTAGTGCCTGAGTCATATAGACAAAAGTTTAGGAGTTGCAAAAAGTCTCCTGATCGTACTTTCATGGAGTTTGCTCGAGAGAAGGCCACCTTGTTTGATCGGTGGTGCACCGCCACTAAAACTACAGATTTTTCCTCTCTTCGAGAATTAGTCCTGCTGGAGGAATTTAAGAATAGTATATCCGAACGCAGGGGCGTCAGCCCAGCCACTACCATACCGGGGCACAATCTGGCACCAAATCACAACAACTGGAGCGCGCAAAGCGCGCGAGCAAAATTTTTTTTGCCATACACATTTGTTAGACATACACATTTGTTAGACATTCTATGCTTCCAGAGGATAAAAATGTAACGCTTACTGTTTACTTCACTTCACGCCGGCCGGAGTGAATGGTCGCTGACGCTGTGCTGGACAGGTTCAAAAAGTCGATATCAAGGAGAATGATTCTCTCCTCAGTGTGTGCATTCGTCACGTACATTTCATTGCAGCGGCCGGCCAATGAGGGGGGCACCATGCATTCTATTGACGTAATTCAAAGAGTAAATTTCTTCAGGGTGTCAAATTTTGTACAATCAATGTTTTGTGTCTTTACTAGGAGGACTAGTAGTACCGTGTTTCTTAAAGATAGCCTAAGATATGACAAACTCCTGGCTCTGTGTTACAGGCAACTCTCCGGCTGCAACATGCTCCGAGTGGCCGCAAGTGGATTCTAATTACTCTGTCCGTATGTCGGACTTAAATTCTTACGAAAGTGGTAGTCTATAGGCCTATTTTAAGAAAAAAAAATGCAAGCATGCATTCTGTAGATTGCCAGATGAGTCAGACTTAAATAAAAAAAAATTAAAGGTATAAATAAATAAATTAATTAAAAAATCTGTGCCCCAGGCATACCCAGGCACCGCAGATCCACAACGGGGCACGTGCCCCGGTGAAAAGGGTCTGCCGACGCCGATGTCCGAACGAATAGTAACATACTTGAATGAGCAAAAAGTGATGTCACTGTCCCAGGCTGCTGTGTTAGCGGACGAGTTTGTACTGACCCACAAGCCCGCTCATGTGTTTGCTACCTCTCCCACCACTCAGTTTCGCTTCCTTTACGCTTTAAGGAGGAACGGGATTGTTTTTATTGGGATGAACTTGGCCATTTAATTGCCGACTGTCAGCTTCGTATGAGAAATCATCCACCGCCCGTTCAACAACCCAAGGGGGTTGGATTGATAAGTACAGTTTCTTACTGTGTTGCAGTTATGCCGAATGTGTGCGTTTCTGACCTTCCTGACCCCAGCTACAAACCATTCATTTTGAGTGGTCTCGTGTCACTGACCGGTGATCCAAAGGACCAGCAAAAGGTTCAGATTCTCAGAGACACTGGGGCGGCCCAGTCGTTTAACCTCTCTGATGTAGGGCCATTGTCAAGTGATTCATTCTGTGGTTCCAGTGTTTTGGTTCAGGGCATAGAGATGGGGTTTGTGCCAGTCCCCTTGCACCTGGTACATTTAAAATGTGATTTAGTCAGTGGAATTTTCAAAGTCGGGGTACGTCATAACCTGCCGGTAAAAGAGGACTCACAACGGGGTTGTTTGTGAGGCACTGTTGACTGGGTTGTAATGGAGCACACACTGAAGAAGGTAAGGATACAAGGTGGCTGGAATGTTGTTCCATTTTTAATCTCCCTCAAAGGACGCAGACCCCTAGCCGCCCAATTATATTGTATCAAATTTTGGTAGTGCCTAGTTTCTCCATATATGCCTTCCTTATCCGTGGGATAGTCATATTCCAGGTAAAGGCAGATAACAACTTATCTAGTTCCTTAGAAAAGGATGTTGGAATGAAAGCAGTAACTATACTGAAGTGATGACTAACGGTAAGAATCAATCATGATTCATGAACATATTTATCTCTCTGCAGATATGATCGTTAGGGCAGCAGATATATATGATGCCATTAACACGTTGGATAACAACAAAGCCTGCGGTATGGACTGCATTCCATCTAAAATATGCCAGCCATAAGCTCTTTCCTTTGCTTTCCATGCGCTTTAATGGTTGTCTGGTTCATGGTACCCTGCCAAATGCTATTATGTCTGTTATGTTAGTGCCTCTGCATAAAGACAAGGCTGGTAAGCTCAACAGTATTGACCAGTATCGACCTGTTGCATTAGCCAGTATCTTGTCTAAAGTACTGGAGAAAATACTTTTAACAAAGCTAGAAATGTATGTCCTTGCTACTGACAATCAGTTTGGGTTCAAAATAAAGCATGGAACTGACTCGTGAATCTATGCTCTTAAAGAGATTGTGTTCAGGTACACAAGGCTGAATTCGTCTGTATTCCTATGTTTTATTAATGCATCAAAGGCTTTTGATAGAAGTAATCATGAACAATTGTTTGTAAAATTGCTAGATAGAGGTGCCCCTAAATTCTTTGTGAGAATTTTAGTGTTTTGGTATGCCCATCAAACGTTTCAGGTTAAATGAGACAATGTTGTAATGTAGTAATAGAATGTATTCTATTCTATTCCATTCTGTGTTAGTAACGAAATGCGGGAAGGTGGCATTTTGTCTCCTATTTTATTGAATGTTTACATGGATGAATTATCAGATCAGTTAAAATAGGTTAAAAAAACGGCTGTCTTGTGTATGCAGATGACCTGCTCTGTCCACCTAGTGCTGGGCTACAGCAGATGCTGAAGGTGTGCTCTCAGTATGGCCTTGGACATGACATAAAGTATAACGCTAAGAAAAGCCATATAATTATAAGTGCTGAGGACAGGAAATCAACTTTTCTGACCTTTTATTTGTCAAACAGTCCTCTTGCTGTGTGTAAGGACATTAAATACCTGGTTCATGTCATATCCGATGACTGGACGGATTACAAAGACCTCTACCGACCGTGCAGTAAAAATTATGCTCAAGCTAACATGCTCAGAAGGAAGTTCTCTATGTGCTCTGACTCTGTGAAGTGCTCCCTGTTAAGAACCTACATCACACCTTTATATACTGCTCAATTGTGGTCGAACTATCAGAAAAAGAGTATGCATAGGCTCAAGGTAGCATAAAATGATGCAATGAGGTTGCTGCTTCGTGCTTCGTGTCCCTAGGTGGCATAGTGCCAGTCAATTGTTTGTGTCAACTAGAGTGCCAACCAGTGAGGCATTCTTAAGACAACTGATGTTTAGTTTTGTGTGTCGCCTGGCCAAGTCAGAGAACCTCATAATTCAAGCCCTAGTCAGCCCTCTGAAAAGCTGCTTTAGATTCACTTCTAGGATATGACGGCATTGGTGCAATAGCCTGTATATCCTATAGGGCCAGGCTAATATGCAAGTTTTATGTATTTTTGTAACTCCTTTTTTTAAACTATTCATACTGTATGATGTGTTATATCGAACGGAGGCTCTCTTTGTAGATATCATGGTGAATATGAAGTTTTGTTTTACGCCAGATGCGTTCAACCTTCCTGCATTCTTTTTTCTGTGCTGTTACAGAAGCAGCTTTTCTCCAGGGTGCCTTTTGCTTTCCAGAAATCGTTTTAACCTTATAAGGTGCAATGACATCCATGACTTTCAAAATTTTCAAATTAAAGTTTTCTACAAGATCATCAGCAGAACATGGGTTGAGAGGTGGTAATAAGGAGATGGCCTTTCTAAAAAGTACATAAGATTCTTCATTGATGTACCGTTTTTTGACAGTATTTGATTTTGTCTGTATGTCGGGTAGGGATGGGCATAATTAATCGATGCTCGATAATCGATCGTTAAGAAATGCGTCGATCAATTTATATTGTTATCGATCAAAAGGACGTTGTGTTGCATACTGTGAGTCTTGAAGCATTTAATTGAATATCACTATGTGGGAGAAATACCACCCTGCCGACTGGTGGAAAGTGAATGGAAGAAGGTTCCTGTCAAAGTTAGCGCGACAATACCTCTGCATCCCCGCAACTTCGGTCCCGTCAGAGCGGGTGTTTTCTGCTGCTGGACTGACAGTTACAAGGCTGCGTTCGCGTCTGACCCGCGAGCATGTTAACATGCTTATATTCCCAAACAAAAATATGTAGGCTGGAGTTATGCTTTGGACAGTAGGGACAGTCACCACCGTATGTGAGTCGCTCTTTTTTTTCTTAATGTGTCTCTCGCTCTGCTTTTCTTTCGGCTTGGTGCCTCTTGGAGTCGTTACATTTTGCCAAAACTGTGATATTTTAGCAACAAGTTCAGCCTTATATATGTTCAATAAGGTATTGCTTTTAGATAGACTAGTTCATGCAATTGTTTGTAAATGGGTGGCTCATCTTTTTGTTGCGAGCCTTTTCCGCGCGCCGGCTGCAGCCTATAGGCATTATATGTCGGCCTTTTTTCCCCCGTTTTTTCAAAACAGTTATACCGTTTAATGCCCACTTTTAGCCTACTGCCTTTGTTTGATTATTGTTGTCCGATAAGTTGGCTACTTATTGTAATTGGAATAGGCTACAGATTTAGTCTTGTTGAATCGTTTCCAAACCTTTAAGAGCGCCTGTAGGCGGCTAGGCGCATTGTTCGGACTTTACGAGCGCCGCATAGGCCTATAACCTATGATGCCTGTATTTATTATTTTAAAACTGTTAAACAGTTGTAGGTCTCCAAGTTAACCGTATTGTATTAATATTGGCCCATACATTATTGTTGGAATAAAGATTTCATTGATAAAAACATGCTGCATTTTCTACCAACGGGAATTTCAATATAGCCTAGAAAAAAGTTAATGATTAATCGATAATTGATCGATAACTCTAGCGATGCTCGATCAAGGAAATTTCTTCAAATGCCCATCCCTAATGTCGGGAATAAAAGATATATTAAAGAAAACACAAAAGTGGTCAGACAAGGAAGGATCAGTCACAGAGAGATCAGAAACATTGAGGCCCTTTGTGATAACCAGGTCTAGAGTGTGCCCCTTACAATGAGTAGTCTCTTTCACATGTTGGGACAGTTCAAATGTGTCCAAAATGGTAAAAAGTTTTTTTTGCACACTTGTCATTCAAATCATCAGCATGAAAATTGAAGTCACCAGTTATAACTAGACAGTCAAAGTCTGTGGAGATGCTAGAAAATAATTCTGTGAATTCATCGCAAAAATTTGCAGAGTATGTGGGTGGCCTGTAAATAATTAATAGGAGAACTCTGGGGGAGCATTTCAATACAGCACAAAGGTATTCGAATGATGGAAAATCACCAAATAACATGTTTCCCCTGAAAAACATTTTTAAATATAACAGCAACCCCTCCACCTCTTTTTCCAGATCTACATGCATCAAAAAAGTTATAGTTGGGAGGAGCTGTCTCTATCAGAACGGTTGCACTGTTATTTTGTTCCAGCCATGTTTCAGTTAAAAACATAAAATCCAGTTTAGAGGTGGTAATAAAATCATTAACTAAAAATGATTTGTTTTTAAGAGACCTAACATTAAGTAGACCCATCCTGATGGTGTTGTTGATGGGCTTTAAGGTTGTTTTTGGTTCGGAGGCAAACCAGTGTACCTGGAACCAGAGTTCCCTAGGCCGAAGATCGATGATTAATTTCGTGATTGTGTCATCCGATCTGAGGACGCATGTTTTGGACACTCGGGTGAAGAGAGGGGCGGAACTGTCAACAGATCACAATCTGGTGGTGGGTTAGATCAGGGATTGGGGGAAGACTCTGGATTGATTTTATCAATTTCCCAGGAAGGCCACTCCCTGCTCTGATACATATAAATCATGCAGAAGAAGTCAACTGATAATCTTGCAGTGAATCAGACTGGTGGAGAAGCAGTAGGATCAGCAGTTTCCTGGGTATGTAAGAAAATGTCTGGCACAGGCAATAGAACTAGAAAAGATTGCAACTTCTTTAATTCTTCATCCATTTCTTTTTAGTAAACCTTCTCCAAAGAGGATTTCCAGATGGCACAAGTCAGGTTGATATACATTTTTAATTCCATTTTTAATTTTTAATTTGCATTAAAGTATGTCACTGTTCGCCCTGTGTTTCTTTTTATTGAGTTACATGGCTTATTGTTTTAGACTTTTGAATCCATGTCATGTCTTTAGGATTAATAAAGTATATATTATCTTGCATCTGATCTAAAACAGGATCGGGCATTCGCTCAGTAAAGGGGAAAATATATACCGTTCTGGTAGAAAGCTTTCTGTTCAGAAATGGCTGGTGAACAACAACATTCCTTGTTCTTTGGTGAGTGTGGTGCAGAACTGTCTTAAGTCTATACTGTCATGAGTGTAGTAACTCAGTGAGCCTGCTTTGTCCATGTAGAGTAAGGTACCCAACATCGCTATACTTGGCTCTGGAGGGGGAGAGCGAGCCATGGTTGGGATGCTGGGCTCCCTGTCCCAGATGGGGGAACAGGGGCTTCTGGACGCTGCCCTCTACATGAGTGGTGTCTCTGGATCAACATGGTAGGGCATGCCACCCGATACTACGGAAAACAAGGAGTTCTTCTTTTTTCTATTAACAGCAACAGCAAAAAATGGGGATTGGCTGATGAGGGAAAGAGGTTGAGGTTCTGGGGGGAAGATGGACAAGGAAGGTGTGGGGAATGAAGTGATTGCAGTTAGCAGATGGAAGCAGGATCTGTATAGCAGGGGAAGAGTTTTGACCTCTGGTGGAGAATGGCAACTCAAGGACAGAGCCAGACTGACATTTCTGGGTACTTAATGCTGCACATTTTGAAAACGGCTTATAATGGCTAATCACACTCACACCTGGTGGTATGATAGGTCCCCTTTAAACATGCTGTAGGCAAGCATGTTTATTATTATATTATTTTGGTAACTTGTCAGCTATAGTTAAATTCTCTGTGATTATATCTGTTCTGGTTAACTGCGCCTGCCTCTGTATGGGACCATTTCCATTTGGAGACTACTCCCGGCTCACTTTTGACCAATGAGGGCATCTCTTCTCTGGTATATTGCTCTCTTCATGTACTTCTCTGCTTTCTTTCTTTTACACTTTTGACTCTGACCTACAGCATCTTTCAAATTAAGGTATTCTGCTTCCTTACAGGTGCATGGCTTCTCTTTATGAAAAGGCTAATTGGTCATCAGACATGAAGCAGATAAAGGTTGTTGCGGAAAGACTTGGGCACAGCAGTGTCAGCCTGAAGGACAAAGTTTGGAAACTGAAAAAATATCTTCAAACAAATGACAATTTCTCACTGACAGATGTCTGGGCTGCACTGTTAGTGACTACGATTGTCAAGAAAGTAGGAAAACAATAATCAAAATATAATACCAAAGTATATTTCTATAGCATACTTCTATCTTGGGAAATCATTTATTTGGAACCATATTTCTCCTCAGATAGACGAATCGACCCTCTCCAACTACCAAACGTGCCATGACCAAGATCCATACCCCATCTATACAGTCATCGACCAGGATTGTAAATACGAACATCTGCTACGCGGTAACTATGAAATACCAGTGCGGTCAATACATTTCTATTTGGCAATTGGTTTTGTAAATATCCAGTAATGGAATTGAGACTATCACAAGGTTTCCAAATATCCGATACCAATACCCAATTATTAGTGTGGTTGCTACTGCAAGCACATCTACTGTTCTTCTTAAAGGGGACATATTATACAACCAGGTGGGAGTGTGATTAGCCTTACAAGCCATTTAAAAAATCTGCCCCATATGACATCACTAGTGGGCGTGTCCACCTAGATCTCTGCTGGATAGAGCAGTCTAACAGCCTACCCAGTGGACTGAAGTAAACGTTGCTCATCTATCCAACACAGAGCTAGATGGTCACGCCCACTAGTGATGTCATATGGGGCAGATTTTCAAAACGGCTTGTAAGGCTGATCACACTCACACCTGATGGTATAATATGTTCCCTTTAAGTTTTCTTTATTCCGTTTGGATGTTTTTTGGGCAGTTAACTGCTCCTGCATTCTTTCAGCTACAGAAACCATTTAACTATCAAAACGTCCAGCTCTTTAACGACATGATGGCTATCTCAAGGCAACTCTTTCAACTTTTTAAACTGTTACATTTTAAGAAAAAAAGCCGAAAAAGGGTAAGTCAGTGGGTTGAAGTTGAAGGGCCCTATCTTGCATCCGGCGCAATTGACTTTCTGCACTGTCGCATGTGTCGTTGCTAGTTTGCAACTGGCGCAGAGCGTTCTTTCCCTCCACCGCCATGCGTCAGTAAATTAGGGAATAATCTTGCGCCCCAAGGGGCGGTTCGGCGAAAGGAGGAGGCGTTTTCTGGCGCAAACATTCCCTCGTGCTATTTTGCAGTTTCAGAAAACAATTCTGCCACAAACCAGGAAATACATGTTTTAAAGTCAGTGGCGCGTTGTTCAGATGCTATTTTAAGGGCGCATGCATAATGTTGCTTGTGCACCTCGCGCATACACTTTGCTTCTCCCATCTACCTAGCCACACATCCTTGGTAAATGATTTCGGAAAGAACAGCGGATACAGCGGTAATAAGTTGTACTTTTAAATCAATGCGTCTGCAAACACCATACAGCAAACACATATTTTCTTGACACAGACATCGTGTACAAGCCCATAACTTTTAGGATTGATGAGTATTTTATCGTTAGAAAACATTGTTTTACCGTGAGTGAGTGTGTGTGTTAAAAAGAATGAATGAATGCGGGCGCACGCGTGTGTTTGCGTAAAATAATGAATGAATGCGGGTGCGCTTGTGTGTCTGTTTAAACACACGCAAACTAAACACGCAACACATTATACAGTCCATGGCAATGTATATTAACAGGGGGACACATGCATATTAGGAACACAAGTCGATAACGATAATGCATACAATACTGATAAGAAACGATGTTTGTTAATGTATTGCGTATCATTAAATAGAATCACAGTTACCGCATATCATATGTGTGCTAAGTTTTCTTTGCCGAAATTGAATAAAAAAAAATAAAAAAATAAAACGCTATTCCATGTGTGAATTAGGCCATATTATTTGGCCATAAACTGAGCCATTTGAAGTTTGAAATTCATGTGGTCATGCATCCGTCTCATCGGAGACTGCAAACATGCCGTCAAAATATCAACTTGTCGCGACACATACAGAGCGGCGAGAGCGCCAGGACGGCATGTTCATGCCCAAGGCAGCCCTTGCACACCTCATGGCCGTCATACGGCAAGATGTAACCCGTGTTACATGTCTTGTAGATGCGGATCGTCTTCGAGTCCATAATATCTATTTATTTACTTCAGTATGCTACAGGATCTTCTGCGGATGTGATTGAGGCCCACGCTGTTGGTGGGCGGGGATTACAATTGTTTCAGTGCTACGGCTCACGCCTAGGGAAAACCCAATATCGATAGCCTTAAAAGGCGAAGCCTGTACGACATAGAACCGCCCACAAAGCTACTTGGCGCTTCTCACAGCCTTCCGCCTTCTCTGACACTTCAACTATTTCAGACATCGTAATTAGGTCGATATTCAACGTTAACCTTCATTCAAACCATTTAACAAATCAACACGAATTTCGTGTTTTACTGTACAGAAACCTTCTTTGAGCTAACCCCCCATGAGGTGGGGTACACTCTAGCTGGAGCCTTTGTGGAAACCTCCAGTTTTGGAAGTATCTTCAACAAGGGCGTTCTGACAACGCCAAAACCTGAGATGGACATGACATATCTTCAAGGTATGTGAAGACAACAACTACAAACTGCCGTTGCTACCTTCAACTTCAGTGTCATTTTAACAGTCTGCCTTTTCCTAGGTCTTTGCGGAAGTGCTCTTGCTGACGTGGAGGTCATTCTGAAGACATTGAAGGAATGGCTTAAAGGTATGCCATAAAGTATATCACCTTATATCACCATAGCTAACATGCTGTTTTTGTAACAAGCAATCAGTATGTACTAACATATGTTGTCCTTAGACATGACGACATTAAAGGACCACAATGGGGTTCAGCTTCTTTCTACTGTGGTAGACCTTCAGCTCTGCCAGTACACCGGCTGTGACCCTGCTCCCCTCCTTCAGACCGCAAATGAACTGCTTGAGGGTGACATTTATATACAAATTAATAATAATTAACAATCATTGCTTCGCTGATATTGTTCATTTGAATTGGTTTTCTCACCGTTTCCTATTGTACACAGGAAAGATGGGTTTGGATGGCTGTACGTTGAAACTCAACTTCAAAGGGAAGAACAGCATAGACCAAAACAAAGAGATTCACACAGTCACTTCAGCTTTATGCCACTCCTTTTTTGATTGGCACAAGGACTTGAAGGATTCTGATTTCGAGGAAGTGGATGTCTTTGTGAAGACCCTTCACAAAGTAAATGAGAAGCTACCAGCTCACCCACTTAAAGGTAATCTATCCATTCATCAATCCATCCACCTATCTATCAATCCATCCATCCCTCCATCCATCAATTCATTTTTCTCTGTATGTGTCGCAGGTGCCAGCAATGCCTATAATGAAGAACTTTTGAAGAAGTTGAACGACAGTGTCAAAAGTAAGCATTAGCCTACTACTTTTTCTAATCCTAATTCTTTATCTATTGATTTATTCATTTGGTTATGATTTATTTATCAGGACCTATGCACCCGTATTAACTTCAGGCTAGTTTCCTTCTGTGTTCCCTGGGCAGAGATGCAAAATATACAAATTGGTCATGATGTACAAGCCCTATAGGCATTTAAAACTGGTATGAGATGTGGAGTCTGATTTCTGTGAGGGATGAGTTCCACACACCTGACAAAATGATTATCTATCACCATTCCCAAATGTATTCTAGCTGTAAGCCTTCGCTGGCCGTACTCAGCCCTTTTGGGGGTGCTGAGGTTTTCCTAGTTCTCCACAGTATACAGTGCATCTGTTGATACCTATTGTTATTGTACGGTTTGGCTACTATCATTCCGTATTGATATCACCTACAGCCTATAAATAGCCTATAGACCGATAATGTTGTCAGGTTAGAATTTTCTGTACAGGGACATTTTATAATGAAATTCAAAAATCTTCTTTTGAATCTGAACCAAAGGGTAATCCCTCATAAGCGCAATGCACCAATTTGCCTATAGGGGGCCTAAAGTGTGTGTGGGAGTGAAAATTGTGCTAAAGAACATTGACGTAGGCATAATGGCCTCTAGGAGTAATGACTACACACTTGATTAGTTTGAATATGGCAGAACCTAGGATATGCGGTGCATAGGCTTGCAGTCCTAGTTATTCTTCTTCTCCCTCACTTTATCTAATTTATTTGTTTATATATTAATCAGGGACCATTCACAACACCATAGTTAGCTTCAGGCTAGATTTAGAGATCGGCAGAGATGCAAAAATATAAGTACAATACAAATACAATATGTCACGATATACAAGCTCTATAGTCGTGTTGGAGAAGTGGAGTCTGATTTACGTGCTGGATAAATTCTATGTAGGGCTTTGATTGGAGTCCCTCTAAAATGAGTCACCTCTCACTGACTCATGTCTCACTGATCAGACGCGTATTTAAGGGAGGATGGGCAACATCATTTTATCTTAAACATAGGAAATTAACAAATCATCAAAAATTAGCAGATTATATTTTTGTACAATACTCCAGTGTTGATACTCTCCTCTTCTTATCAAGGGTTGTGTATTATAGTTTATGAAGGGTACACTTTAGGGATGCAAACAATTAATCGATTATCGATTAATTGTCGATAAGAGATTACTCGATTAAAATAAATTACTTGCAATTAATCGCATTTTAACCCGTAATTCCCCAACCGTCCACGTGAGGGCGCACTTGATGCCAGACGTACTTGACGCACACGCGGGAACACAAGCGGGAACACAAGCAAAGCAGTGCCGTGTTCCAATACCCGTACTTCCATGAGTATACTTAAAGGAAGTATACTATCCGCGCTGGCTACTACGTACATTTTTCAGATGCGAGTGCTGTTCCAAATCGAGTACTCCGTGGTGCACTAACCGGAAATTACGATCACGACTGCCGCCGTGGCTCCTCCCCCGCAATAAACATCCCGCTTTGAACGGTGAACTATTTACGCCTAGCAGCTATAAAAAGCTATAAAAACTATAAAAACTACAAAATGACTCTATTAATGCAGGCTATGTGGAAAATGCGCCGACTTTGGCTCAGCCTGGCTCCGCCTCTTCTGCTACGTAGCTAAGAAGGCTGCCGTTGAGTACGGGGAGTGTCCTTCGATCCACACTTCACGATTAGCCCGTTTTGAGTACGGCATCCGGGTCCTTGAAGTATACTTCTTTTCGCCGGATCTGAATTGGAGTACTGCGTACTCAAATTTTGGCTAGTAAGTACGGACAGTACGGGTATTGGAACACGGCAGGACAAGACAAACGAAAAGCGGGACACTGACACGATGAAGAGGGCAAAACAGAGTGCAGTATGGAGCCACTTTAAGTTGGTTAATGACGACACAGACGCCAAATGCACAATATGTGGAAGTATTTTAAAGTACAAAAACTAACCGACTTCGTTGAATTACCACCTAAATGTGTCACATTCAGAAGGAAATTCAGCTTCTCAGAAGAATTGCCGCTTATCAATTAATCGATCATCGATCGATAACATGAAACAACTATCGATTAATGAATTACTCGATAATTTGCATCCCTAGTACACTTTAATATATATAATATTTGTATCATCAATACAATGTTGACCTTTCCCTAGGAGAGGAGCTGCAGAGCCATGATGGGCCAAGGTTAATTCTCCAGGCGTTAAAACTTTACAATAACATCATCAGAGGAGAGGACGAGACTCATTTGGTGGATGATTTGAATGACCTTCTCAAAGGTACCTTCTGCAAGTGACTTCACCTTACAACCGACTCATATTTTTAAGTTCTTGACAATTACTGAACTAAGTACAATTAGTGAGCCACAGTGGTCTGAGTCTCACATTAGCATTTGGTCACAAGATCAATACATGTTTTAGTTGGATGAATAATAAAATGAAAATCAATTTTTTTTATCATTTGTTGCATTATTATGATTCTCATTATTTTATAAATACTGTAGGGAAGAAGATGGAGAGCGGTAGAGATTTGAGGATCAACAAAGATGAGTGGGTCAAAACAGATCTGAAGTCCAGGAAGCAATTGGCACTTGGACTCCAATTGGACATTTGCAAATCTTTCTTCAGCTGGTTTCCAGACTTGAAGAATGGTACAAATCTACTGTGTGCAGTATTTTTTTGTTGTAAGCCTCATTCAAACAATTCCAATGAATTGTATTTAATAACCTCAATATTCAATTACTTTGATTTTCAAAGCTAGGTTTTACATCTCGGAATTTGTCGAATGGAGGCTGAAGTCAATCTATGTTTGGGGAGCCAATTATAATTTCCTCCATCACATGAACGGTAGGCCTGTAGATTTTATGCTGTGTTCTCTGAAATCAATGCAGCGAACCGTATTTTCATTCCCTGTTGACAAAAGTTATTTCATGTATTTTAGACATGGCTTAACGTATTTCTTGATTTGACTTAAGCTTCAGATCTTGGCCAAAGGCTTCTGAAGAGGAAAACCACTCACTTTGAGGACGCCGGTTTGCTGGAGAATTCTCCCTACATGAGTGCACTGAGAGCTGAGCGAGAAATAGATCTGATCATCTCCTTTGACTTCAGTGCAGGAAATCCAATGGAGGTAAGAAGTCCATACCTGAGGAACATTCAAATCCCCGGTAAAAAAATAGCAGAGGGGATGGAGAAGATAAAACAAACTTGCTTGCTTAAATTCTCCACATGCAAAAAATTGTAACTCTGTGATTGTAACGTTTTGTAATATATAATCTGTGAACATCATAACATTAAGAACCGTCTGTTTTTTACCCGCTCAATGCAAGTAAATCAAACGGAGTGACCCACCAATTAGGCAATTCACTTTGACAGTGAGGAAGTGAAATATTTGTCTGTTCAAATATTAGTTGAACAGACAACCTCTCTATGTAAAGATAAGATCAGTGGATAACAAATATTTTGCTTGTAAGGTTTCAACCTACTGCATTTTTGGGGTTTTCTGTTGAAATATTAATGCAGAACATTGAAGAAGAAATAGTAACATATTAGTTTAATGCTGTAAAACATCCATATCAAAATCTTTGTTTCTTATAGATGAAATGGCTTGCTCTTATGTTAAGCTTTTTTTTTTAAAAATAAATAATTGTATATCTTTTCATTTCACAGACTTTGACGGAAACAGCTAAAGAGTGTAAGAAATTGGACATCTCCTTCCCAGCGATGAACTACACAAAAACGGACAAAGATTTCTACGTGTTCAAGGGGCTGAAGAAAGCCCCCACTGTGATCCACATACCCTTATTCAACGTTGCAAACTGTGGTAGGTTATAATACAGTAAACAGACACTAAACATATTGAACCCAGCGTGTACAATTCACCAAGTCAAATGTTGTGTGATGTGTTCAGGAAGCGAGTTGGAGGCTTACAGAGACAAGTATTGCACATTCCAGGGAGCTTACAGCCCTGAGATGATTGAGGATCTGATGAAGAAGGCCGGTGAAAACGTATTAAACAACAAGGAGAAGCTGTTGAGAGAGATAGCGGCCATTGTCCAGCAGAAGTGACCAACTTCTGCAGGAAAAAGCTCCAATGCTTTTGTTGTTTTCTCTAATTACTTAAATTGTTATTCTGGAAATTGAAATATTTTGAAATATGCCTCAACAATGTAATCAAGATAGCTACCTATTGAATAACGAAACAATCGTTATGTCTGTCTACAATCATAAACAATCGTAGAAAGACATTGAAAATTGAAATAAGAGAGTTGTGATGTGGTTTTCTTTGATCGGCCATTTTATATTCAGTACTTAAAATGTATTTTGTTTGTATCAATCACCAATAAAGACAATCTCAAACATTGATCACTATAACTGAATAAGAAAATATTGGGTTATTTTCATATTGTTTTTCATTGCCGTTTACTAACAGTAGTAACAATCATCTTCTTGGCATCAAGTATGAAACACTGAAACAAATGTTGTACCATAGTATGAACAAGATTGCCACATGTTCAACTTGCTCTTTAAATGATCATAAGCATAGCCATAGCCACATTTTCTTTGTACTGCACACAAATGTGTGTCCACCACTAAACCTCAAACCTCTACACCCCTGGCCCTCTAAAAGCTCTTGAAATAATGGAACATGGTATATAAATGTGCTGCTGTAGGTGGGTTAGATAGTGCCACTGCTATTACACAAAGAGGTTATCAGCCAAACATTATATTAACAAAGCAAATTGCATACGAGACGTGAACGTCGATAGTCCAATCGCAGGTCCGAACGCTCGCTGCAATACGTGATAAGTTGCATAAAGTTAACTTAAAGTGTAATTCCGGCGCAAATTGAACCCAGGATCTTTGTTTTGGCATGAAAACCCATCAAATAAGCCCTCCAGATACCTTTTTAATTGAAAATCGAGTATTATAGTTTGCCGGGCGCAATGTTTGGCGTCCATGTTGTTGGCTTGGGGCATTGAGTTTCACTTCTAAATCTGCATTTTTTAACCACTAATATTGTTAGAAAATAGCACCAAACCTCTACAGTAGCATGACTAGGGTCCCTACACATAAAACGTAGCACAAACAACTTCGTTTGCAAACCCAGAGTTTATTTAAAAAGACAGTTTAACAAGCATTACCGGTAGGTCCGTGTTTACAGGAAGTCCATACAAGTCGAATGCCGAATGCGCCAGAGTTCAGTTCAAGGAGGAAAGTTTTGGAATTTATAATTTACATAATTTATATTGATAAATAATGTCTGGTAGACCAGTGGCTTATTGTTCTGAATAAAGACATTGAGACGCCAATCAAGACGCTAATGCAGAAGGATTACCGTGTCTGCAGTGCTCATTTTGATAAGGACGACTTCATCATTCCCAAAAAGAGCTGCTGACCCAAAGAACCCAAAAAGTGTTTCATTGAAGAGGAATGCAATCCCTTGAGTGCGGCAAGTGGCTACGGATAGACTTGAGGTAAAGTTCTTTGCTTATTTTTCGTGTTATATATGATTGTTAACAATTGGTGTGGGGGAGAATGCGTCACGAAACAAAGTTATAAGTCCTATAAAACCCTAACTTCATTTGAGGAAGTGAAAGATGATCTTGTGAGTTGTCCAGGTAGGCTAACCTCGATTTATTGTGTAAAAGGATTTGTGGTGGGAATTTCCGGACCACGTCAATCGTTATCCGTGTCAACCGGGTAGAATAAAGTCATCAGAACGTTTAACAATTGCGGTCATATAATTGTGAAAAAACGGTACAAGACCATACAACAAACAATAAAACAAACGTTGCAAGGATAAGTCCATTATCAGCTACAACTGAGATTACCATTTTATTAACCAAATGATAAGGAAGTATTAGGGGGCAATGCTGCCCTGGCAATATTCCTGGCTTTAGCCAATGCAATGGACTTCTCCTTGCAACGTTTGTTTTATTGTTTGTTGTATGGTTTTGTACCGTTTTTACACAAATGTGACCGCAATTGTCGCTGTTAGTAACTTTTAATGTTGCATCGTCGAAGCAATCAGTAGAGAAATACAAAAATTCAAACGAAAACACCTATTAATAAAAAATATATATTAATTAATTAATTAAAAAATATCACTAGGGGGCACTATTTCAGTTTCACTCCATGTGAACTGAGTGACGTACCTCCATGTGGGCGGAGTGCCCGCCCCTCCATGTGGGCTCCGTCTGCGTGCTGCAGTCAGGGGTACTTGAGTGTGCCATGGCCAAGGGGCTGTTCCGTGCTGGAAATACGGATGCCGTGGTCACTCTAGCCAAACGTTCTAGACTATAGTATGCAAATGAGCTCGGGGACGGGGCCCCTAATTTAGCGATGCTCTTAGAACTCTACGAGTACCCCTGAAGCCCTCGTTAGCTACGAGTGTTTTCACGACGTTCGGTACGCAACAACGCTTTCGGGGAAACGGTGTGGAAACGGTCTGATTCACGTACGGCGCACTACCCGAACCACTTACGCCTCGTTTCCACATGCGTATGTTTTTCGTATCCGTGCTTCCGTAAATTTACGGAAGGGGTCACTAGTGTTTTACGTACGGACATGAATTTATTTACGCCAGCCAAAAAGATGGGGGAACGTATGATAATGGCCGTTTTTAGGAGACCGGTACTTTGGAACATGAGGATCGACATATACGGAGATAAAAACAAAACCAACCAGGCTTGGAAAGAGATCGGCGAGGAGTTCGGCCTGCCATGTTTTGTGAAAAACATAAAAACTTTCATACGGTATCTCCGTAAAACGACGGCGAAAGTTATATTTTTGGAACGTATATATCACGGACATACCGGACAGAAATTTTACTGAGGGGAGGAGTCTCGGAGGAAAAACGGACATTACGGAGAATCACATAGGAATGAATGGACTTTCGTTCGGAGACGGTTGGATCGCATACGATAATGTACGTATGTGGAAACGAGGCGTTAGGCTAACGATGCTTTCGGGAAACTGGGCCCAGGAGGACACAGATTCCCAGAGTCTCCAGCTCAGGGCCAGTCTAGTTTAGATACTCAATGCTCCTCTTGGATTGATTGAATTGCAGATACCGTTTAAGTTAGCTATAAATGCATCATGTATCACAATGATTTATATTCCTTATTTCTTACCAAAACTATGCCACTCATAACAATCATTTAATCCATACCCAATTAATTAATTAATTAATTATGCCTACGGTGCCGTGTTCCAATCCCCATACTGTCCGTACTTATTAGCCAAATACATTCCAATTCAGATCCGGCGAAAAGAAGTATACTTCAAGGACCCGGATGCCGTACTCAAAACGGGCTAATCGTGAAGTGTGGATCGAAGGACACTCCCCGTACTCAACGGCAGCCATCTTAGCTACGTAGCGGAAGAGGCGGAGCCAGGCAGCGCCAAAGTCGGCGCATTTTGTAGTTTTTATAGTTTTTATTGCTTTTTATAGCTGCTAGGCGTAAAGAGTTCACCGTTCAAACGTACTTACTTACTTAGGCCTTTAAGTTCCCAAAGGAACATAGGCCGTCGACAAAACCCCTCCATCCTCTCCTGTCTTGGGCCCTCCGCTCCAGTTGAGGCCAGGACAGACCTTCTTTCTTAATTTCCTGTTCTGTGGTTTTTCTTCAGGTTACTCAACTTTACCAGGTCTTTTTAGTTTTTGTGAACATTTGGTCAGCAAGTTTTCCTAATATGTATCACCCCCTCCCCACGTAATGGGTAGACACAATCTAAGGAACACTTTTCAATATAATGTACGTCAGAGTGGGACGTTAACTTTCTACCAGTACCAGCCACCCAAATACATTTTCAAATCCATCCTGCTCAATAATAAAATACTTTGAAATAATTTCCTTGAGATATTTGAAAAAAGAAAAACACGACCATCAAAAACCGCAATTTCCAAGTCGTCTCTCTGTTCCTGTGGCTCTAAAGTGGTTTCTCAACCGGCGCGGCACCGCCCCCTAGTGTGCGGTCCTGGGATGGTAGCGGGCGCTGAGACAAAAACACTTGAATGGCCGTTAAAGTGTAATTCCGGCATAAAATTGAACCCAGGGTCTTTGTTTTGGCATGGAAACCCATCAAATAAGCCCTCCAGATACCTTTTTCGTTGAAAATCAGAGTTAGAGTAAGAGTTTGCCCGGCGCAATGCAGTGGCGGCTGGTGGAATTTATTTGAGGGGGGGCTGAACGTTTGCATTCCAAACCCCTGTAGGGGGGTCTGAGGGCATCCTCCCCCACCAGATTTTTTGTGATTTTCACAAACAACAAACGAAGCATTCTGGTGCATTCTGACAAAATAGTAAAGGCAAAAAAATAACATTTACTTACAAAGACGAATAGGGCCAGGGAACTAAGTTTTAAGTTAATTTAAATTTGCCTTGTAGAAATCAGCAACATTAAGAGATATATGCAGATACATCAACAATAACTTTGAATTACACACAAGGTAACGTTCTCTCTCTCTGTGTGTGTTGGTAAACGTCACTCATAAATATATCTACAGTCTGCATTAGTATGCATTTAGACAAATACAATGAAATATGAATTCCACAAAATTCATTTAAATGTGCAAACTTTTGTGTGTGGTTGTGGAAGACACACTTAAGGCATGATACCATTAGGTTTGCAGAGGACTACATACAGTACAATATGCACACTGAAGGCCTGATGCCACCATAGGTTTGCAGAGGACTATATACAGTGTGTGTACACTGAATAGGTTTGCAAAGGACTATATACAATATGAACACTGAAGGCCTGAAGC
This sequence comes from Gadus chalcogrammus, assembly GCF_026213295.1. NCBI lineage: Eukaryota > Metazoa > Chordata > Actinopteri > Gadiformes > Gadidae > Gadus > Gadus chalcogrammus. The sequence goes on along the minus strand of NC_079433.1, from coordinate 4,240,009 downwards.
AACCGTTTGCAGAGAACTATTTACAGTATGTACACTGAATAGGTTTACAGAGGACTATATACAATATGCACACTGAAGGCCTGATGCCACCATGTTTGCAGAGAGCTATATACAGTATTTACTGAATAGCTTTGCAGAGGACTATATACAATATGCACAATGAAGGCCTGGTCCCACCATAGGTTTGCAGAGAACTATATACAGTACACTTGAAAGGGGTGGGGGGAGGTTGTGAGGGTCTGCAACCAGTGTCCATCTCAAGGGAAATACATATAGGCTAGTGGAATAAATAGAAGTTGCTTACCTCTAGCATGGCTAGCTTCACAGTTGTTCATATGCACTCTTGCTCGCTTGTGTTTTTTTAATCCGTTCTGACAGATGTTTCAGGTCTGTCAACCCTGTCTGTGTCCACGAACTATCACTCGCACTTGTTTTAAAAAGTATACAAGGAAAGCAAAAAAATTGCATTGGCATACCCACAGCTAGTTAGCCAAGCCTGAAACAAACTCTGGAAAAACTTCTCTTGTAGGCTCTATCCTTTTCTCTTGCTTGTTGGGTCATGTTCACTTCTGGCTTTTCTGCTCCGATTTCTTTTACTTGCAATTTTTCTGCAAATGTTCTTCTTTCGAAGGGATTCGTAAGCAAAGACTTAACTGAATTTGGGGCTAGCTGAACTCACAGGGAAACAGTGGTAGCAGTACTCAAAGTCGCCATCTTGCTGATCTCTGAGGTAATAGCAAATCCGCGGTTACGCGCAGTGGACGGTGCACTGCGCTTGGGGCTATATCTTGAGCGCCCCAAAGCCATACAATTCGACGACGCTGATTGGCGAAATTATGTACTTTTCTGCCTAGCAACGGGGGAACCATTGGCTAATAAGTCAGGCATGTGGGGGTGAGCGAAAAGCGCCCCACGGAAGCCATCACTTCACCAAGATGAACGTTGAACATATCAGTGAATGAAGATTTAATCATGGGGGATTCTAAAGATATTCTAAAGTAAATGCATTATTCGAATGCAATTAAAATAGATTAATTCTCAAAATGAGAAGATTATTAAAAAATATATATATAAATATATTTAAAAAAGAAAAGATGGCCGGTCGGCGGGAGGGCGGCGCCCCAGCGCCCTCTATAGGCGAGCCGCCACTGGCGCAATGTTTGGATTACATGTTATTGGCTTGGGGCAGTGAGTTTCGCTTCCAAATCGGCATTTTTGAACCGCTAATATTGCTAAAAAAAATAGCACCAAACCTCTGCAGTAGACTAGGGTCACTACACATAAAACGAGGCACCATCAACTTAGTTAAACCCGGAGCTTATTTAAAAATACTTTTTAAATAAAGCATTACCGGTAGGTCCGTGTTTACAGGAAATCCACACAAGACGATTAGGCTACTGAATGCGCCCGAGTTCAGTTCAAGGAGGAAGGTTTTGGAATTACTAATTTATATAATTTATATTTATAAATAATAGGCCTATATAGCAAGTGTTCACACGGAAGGACTTGCATACGTAGTTAAAAATTATTTGGTCGCTACAATCAAGCATGGCTGTTTTTGACATCCAATGCGTTGAATTTGTCTGCTACGAAGATGCAAGCGCCACTTGGTATCCCATCATCCTTGTTGACGATGATGGGATCTTGATGTGATTATGACGAGTTCCGCCGGATCTTCTCAAGTCTCTATTTTATGACATAATTTCAACACAAAATTATCAGAAACAGTAATTATTAATCATAAAAACACATGGAAAAGCCAAATATTGTGCTATTGTCCCAAGCGACTAACCAAAAAGTGGGGCAAAACAAAAACATAACCACATTTTGAGCATTCAGAGAGGGTGCGCTTTATAAACATGTGCTTTATAAATACATTTGACTTGATGAGCATTTTACACTGCTGTGTGTGTGTGTGTGTGTGTGTGTGTGTGTGTGTGTGTGTGTGTGTGTGTGTGTGTGTGTGTGTGTGTGTGTGTGTGTGTGTGTGTGTGTGTGTGCGTGCGTGTGCCCTGACCAGCGTTAGTGTGTCTTGAGTTCATATTTTTTGACCCCCCCCCCCCCCCAATTACCAATGAGAGCCCTTGAAAGGCTCAAAAGCTAAATCTGAGGGGGGTCTCAAATTTGGTCAAAAATAATAAAAATAAAAATAAAATTATGGTCACAAATGGTCCCTTAAATGTTTTTAAGCTCCCCATGTCCAGTATTCACAATTAAAAACATTTATTCATAAATATGTTATTTTTTAATAAACGCACATCCTGTGTGCGTATGTAAATTAGCCATGTTCGCGAAACAGAAGAAAGACGTAATGTTGAAAAATCATGCTAAAAACGTCTGGCAAGCGAAAGCCTAACCAGAGTGTATCACTCACACACTTTGGGCTATCTTTGCAGTGACTGGATTGGATTGATTGAACTGGGACATAGGGTGCACTGTGCATAAGATAAGTGTGTGCGACTGTGCATGGCCTTTCCGGCTTCGGCATAGTGTGGTCATGAACATAGGTCATGAAGCCGTTATGGTTGGCTGTGGTCCGACTGTGTGCCTGCATGTAGTTTCCGGCTTCGGCATACTGCATGGTTATGAAGGCGTTGTGGTTGGTTGTCAAGTCAAGTTTTTTTACATAGCACATTTAAAAACAACAATAGTTGACAAAAGTGCGGTAGAAAAATACAATGCAAAACAACAAATAGGCCTAAGATACACAACAACAGCAAAAACAACAACAACAAAGCAAAACAAAAAAAAGCTTAATTTGTGTTAAAGGCCAATGCAAATAAGTGAGTCGCGTTTTAAACGGTCAATAGTGGGCAGTTCTCAGACTCAGGGCCGGGAAGACTGTTCCAGAGATTGGGAGCCGCCACAGCAAAGGCTCTGTCACTTTTTGACTTTAGTCAGCACCTGGTACATCCAGCAGCACCTGCCGAGCTGACCGTATCCTCTTACTAGAGCATGAATGATATTGAGGTGGGGTGGACTGGCCATCTGGCATTATCGGGCATCGTCCCGGTGGGCTGTTGACCCAATGTGGGCCGGTCTGGTCCGCTATGTTTTGTTTTTTTCTCTCTCTCTAAATTCCCTCCAATTGGGCCGGCCAATGGGCAACAGAGGGCTAGCAGTGTGTGGCCAGCATCGACACATATTATTGGTATATGTTTGTCATTGTCAATCAATCATGGGCTGACGGGCTCAGAGAGCCCTGACAGTGCTGTCAATCACAACAGAAACCAGGGTGGGCGGGACCTCATGGCATGGGCCGGAGTCTTGGGAGTCGGGACGGAGCTGAAAATGGATAAGCGTAAGAAACGCCCGGGTGGCGCTGAAAAACTGCGACCCTCTGGAGGTGGAAGCTGCTAAATGTTCAAAATGTACAGACCTATTTGGTGCCGGGGTCAACACCCCAGCTGGTGCTGCTGCGCCGGGAGACGAGCGAGTGGAGGCATATATGCTATGTAACGTTAGCCTGGGGCTAGCTAGGCTACATTTTGAGAGGGGTCATCCCTCTCAAAACTAGTTGCCTAGTAACGGGGACGCTGGCGAGTCTAACGCCGCTCTGTATGGCTTGTTTTTATTCAGTATTTCCAATATTTCTCACGATTGCATTGAACATTTTGTCGTTTTTTTTGGTCTTTAGTAGTTTAGCTAAGTTTACTTGTTATATATAGTCACTTTTCGCTATTGTCAGTGCGCCCGTTTTCTTTATTTTTACGTTTTTTATACGTGAGGTCGTACAGTTGGTGGACGCTGTTGCCTTTTGAACGCTGTTGCTGCTGCTGCTCACCGGAACGTCATTCTGAACATTATTTTTTCGCGATTTTCTTTTTCTTTCTAATCTTTTAACTTTTTAATCAGTTTTCTTTTGCTTACTTTCAACACCTTCTGTCTGAAACCCTTCTGGACCTCGGATCGGACTACAAAGTTAAGTTAAGTAACTGCGTCAGTTTTCTTGATTTATTTATTTATTTCTGAACGTTAAACGTCTGCGTGTTTTGTTTTGTGTTTTGTGCGTGGAGTCGTGCAGCTGTTGGTGGATGACACCTGCTGGCCGGCTAGACTGCTGTTAACCCCCGGCGCCGTCCAACTGGCTTCCCCGTCTCCAGCGTAGCTACAACCGGCTTGCTCCACTCCTCTGCCTCCGCTGTGCTGGCTCTGTGGCTTCACCATAATCGCCTGGATCTACCGCTGGCTTCTTCCGACTTCACAACCTGTGGATTTTAACCTGTTCCTCTGGATTACGCTATGTTTGACTCTCACGTAACGAGCGCATCTCTGCCGACGGAGATGTTACGTCTACGGATCTTCTCAAGGACCCAACCACCTCAGCTTGCATCCCACCAGGACATTCTCAAACAACCAAAATACATCCACCGAGGCTCTGGACGGAATTTTCAGTACACTCACACCAGCAACAAAAACATCCGCTCCTTCTGGTCCACTGGGCCCCGCCCCCCTCCTCGCACAGCCCGTACGGTCAGTCCCGTCAATCACAGTGTACTGTTCCCTCTGCTCAAAGCAACCTGCTACACTCCACTCACCTGTCTGAAACTCTGTCTGCTGAACACCAGATCCCTCAGTAATAAGGCCCTTTTGATAAATGACTTTATTGTTGACCAGAGCCTAGACATTCTCTGCCTCACTGAGACCTGGTAACAACCAAATGACTTCTCCCATCTAAATGAAGCTGTCCCACCAGGTTTTTCTTTTATTAGTAAACCCCGGGTTAATGGGAGGGGGGGTGGCCTCGCTCTCCTCCATCGTGATAACATCAAACTCACCACTGTCACAGTCCCCCTTCATTCCTCCTTTGAATGTCTAGCTGTAAAACTCTCAGGCCCCAAACCCACTATCATTGTCACCATTTACAGACCGCCAAAACCCTCCGCCGTTTTCCTCAATGAATTCTCATCACTACTTACATCTGTATGTGCAATGTCCCCCACTGTTATCCTCCTTGGTGATTTCAACATCCACATTGACAACCAATCCTGTACTTTTGTTAATGACTTCACATCCCTTCTGGACTGTCTTGGCATCACACAACATGTCAACCTCCCAACCCATAACAAAGGTCACATTCTGGATTTAATCTGCTGCACTGACATCACTCCCACTAACCTTGATGTCATTGATTTCCCCATCTCTGACCACAAAGCTGTACTTTTTGACATTCATACCCAACTACACAAAACCAAGGAACAACGGACCATCTCCTTCAGAAACATCAAACTTATCAACACCACAGACCTCTCCACCATGATCAGCTCCTACCCCAACCCTCCCCCAGCTTCCTCCCTGACTGACCTGGTGACTCACTACAATAACTGCCTCTCCTCCTCCCTCACCACCCTGGCCCCCCTGAAAACCCGCTCAGTCTCATTCACCCACACTGCTCCCTGGTTCACTCCTCATCTGCGCCAGCTCAAAGCCACTGGTCGTCGACTGGAGCGACTCTACAATAAGACTCAACTCACTGTACACCGCCAAATGTATTCGGACCACCTCCATCACTACAAGAATGCCCTCACTACTGCCAAAACCTCATACTACTCCAACCTCATCAACACTGGTACAGGCAACAGCAGAGTCCTCTTCTCAACAGTCAGCCACTTACTTCAGCCTCCTAAATCTCTCCCTCCAGACATTTCCACCACCCAATGCACTGCGTTCCTTGACTTCTTCAGCTCTAAAATCAACACCATTCACCAACAACTGGCCTCATCTCGCACCCCCTCTGATGACCCACCCTGGATGATCACCTCTGGCCAACCTCTCATCAACCCTCTCTGAATTCACCCTAGTAACAGAACAGACCGTTTCAGAACTCATCCGCAAAGCCAAAACCACCACCTGTCACCTCGATCCTCTTCCCACCTCCCTTGTCAAAGCATGTCTTCCGTCCATCTCCCCCATGATCACCAACATAATTAACTCCTCCCTCACTACTGGTACTGTACCCCCCACTCTCAAGCTGGCTGCCATCACTCCCATCCTGAAAAAACCTGGTGCTGACCCAACTGACCTTAACCATTACCGGCCCATCTCCAATCTCCCTTTCATCTCCAAAACACTTGAAAGGGTGGTTGCCGCACAACTACAGTCCCACCTCGACACTAACAATCTCCACGAACCGTTCCAATCTGGCTTCCGTCCAAAACACAGCACTGAAACAGCCCTAGTCAAAATCACCAACGACCTCCTCCTTGCAGCCGACTCTGGATTACTCACCATTCTCATCCTCCTCGATCTCAGCGCAGCATTCGACACCATCTCCCACCCTCTGCTCCTGGACCGCCTGGCTGGTATTGGGATCACTGGTGCTGCACTCTCCTGGTTTACATCCTACCTCACCGGCCGTCAACAATTTGTTCAACTAAGCAACCACAAGTCTGGGTGTTCAGGTGTCTCACTGGGTGTCCCCCAGGGGTCAGTCTTGGGTCCACTCCTCTTCACCACTTACCTCCTCCCGCTGGGCACACTCCTCCGTCACCATGGGGTCCATTTTCACTGCTACGCTGACGACACACAGGTCTACATCTCCACCAAACCCACCGCTGCCATCCCCCCCACTTCCCTCATCACGTGCCTGGAAGAGATCCGGAGCTGGTTGAGCAGGAACTTCCTGAAACTCAATGGAAACAAGACCGAGGCCCTGCTCATCGGATCCAAATCCACCCTCACTAAATCACAACACACCCCAGCTCCACTCATAATTATCGATGGATTCCCAGTACCCTTCTCCTCCAAAGTCAAGAGCCTCGGCGTCATCCTGGACAACACCCTCTCATTCGCACCCCATATTCACAACATCACCCGGACTGCATTCTTCCACCTCCGCAACATCGCCAGACTCCGCCCATCACTGACCCAATCCAGCACTGAAATCCTAGTTCACTCATTTGTCACATCACGCATAGACTACTGCAACGCCCTCCTCACCGGACTCCCCACCAAATTCATCAACAGACTGCAGATCATTCAGAACTCAGCCGCCCGGATCATCACCCGCACCAAATCATCTGACCACATCACCCCTGTCCTCATTCAACTTCACTGGCTCCCAGTACACTACCGCATCCAATACAAAACCCTACTCCTCACCTACAAAGCTCTCCACAACCTAGCCCCCAGTTATCTCTGCGACCTCCTCCAAGAATACACTCCCTCCCGCTCCCTCCGCTCAACCTCTGCTGGACTACTATGTATCCCCACATCACGACTCACTTCAATGGGTGCCCGGTCATTCAGCTGTTCAGCACCCAGGCTCTGGAACTCCCTCCCCCCACACATAAAACAGTCAGACACCATTACAACCTTCAAGTCACAACTCAAAACTCACCTGTTCAAACTCGCACACAACGTCTAACTGATCACTGTTTTGATTTTTTTTTTTTTTTGTTTGTTTTGTTTTGTCTTGTTTTTGTTTTATTTATTTCTTATTGCTTATGTTTATTTATTTATTTATTTTATTTTTTTCCACAATGTCTTGTTTTTTAAAAAATGTATGATGACTATATGCTCTGTAAGGTGACCTTGGGTGTTTTGAAAGGCGCCTCTAAATTAAATGTATTATTATTATTATTATCCCTATACCCTTTTTTTTAAAAAATAGGTCCTATGTTCCCCGTTTTTCCCAAAAAGGGTCCTATAGCCATACATACCAGGGAGCATAGGACCCTTTTTGGGAAAAGCGGGGAACATAGGACCCTTTCCTGGGAAAAGGGTCCTATGTTCCCCGCAATCTATCAATCTATAAAAATATTTAAACTTTGACGCGACATTCGCGTGATGACAGCCAATCGGCTTTCAACAGCGTGGCCACTGATTGACATGTGTAACGTAACAGCCAATCAGCGTTCAACCGGCCAACTCAGTGCAGGGCCCCGTTTCCCGATAACGATGGATCTTCGCTCGTACGATCATTCTCCCGATGGATCTTGCGATCCATCGATAATTTCTTTGTCGCGTTTCCCGAAACTCCTCTTAACGTGAACGCGCATTCGCTGCACTCACGACGTCGTAGGATTGTAACTGTCTACTGACACGGTGCTGAAATGGGCTCCGTAGGAGGGGGAGACGCAGGAATGTCGCAGGAAAATTGTGTTAAAAAGGGTTAAAATATATCCCCATCAAGGACAACAGCAGAGTAGCCTATGAAAAAAATAGACTGCAATTATATGAATGCTAAAGACATTAAAACACAATTGATTAGGCTTAAACCGACATATATCAGTCCTAATCCTGAATGCACTGTGCGTTTCACGGCATTTTCCCCCCTGAAAAAATTCCATAGGACAAAAAATTAAAAATAGCTTGTGTGACAACTACATTTATCTTAATGGGCTGATTTCTGAAACATGCTTTGCGCAGCAAAGAGAGCCGACTTAATCTGATTCCGCATAAGGGTTTCCTTGATTGATAATTTGATTGGCTATAAAAGCCCCTCCGGAAATAGGGTAAGGTATGTATTGATGAGGAATACAACGAAGCACACCGTCTGGCCCGGTGCATCGTTGAGCGCACGATCGGGAGGTGGAAGTTGCGCTTTAGATGCCTTCACAAGTCAGGCGGAGGGCTCCAGTTTTCGCCGGCCAAGTCATGCGCCGTGATATGTGACGGCTATGTTGCACAACATTGCAGCTAAGGCTGGGGTGGCATTGCTTGAACCGGAGGACGCTGAGGACGATGACGACGAGGAAGATCGGTGTGAGGACGGCCTCCCTCATAACTACGCGGCTGGTTTTCATGCGCGTCGAAGAGTGATTGAGACTTTTTTTTAACCCCCTCCACCCTCCCACATGTCACTAAACATTCCCGTCAACGTGACCAATCCCCACCATATCCCAGCCTTTTGCCTGCTCCTTTGCTTGTTTTTTATAATTTATTTTATTTCTTTATTTTTAATTTCTTTAATTTATTTTATTTTTATTTTATTTTTTACATTATTTTATGCTACGTTTTATGAGTAGCCTATGTCAGTCTGCACAAATCCCCCCACTTTCTCTCACATTTTGAGTGCCCTGCCTGCGCAAACATTTTCTGGACTGTCCCGTTTTATTTTGGCCATTTTAACATCTTTGTTAATAAATTAATTCATAATCTTTATTAATTACCAAACTAAGAACATAAAGGCGCAATGCGTTTTAATAAAACGCATCCAATAGACGGAATGTCCGATGGTGACGCCACTGAGGCTATAGCTGACGATGCTCTTAGCGTCCTACGAGTACCTACGAGCACCCCTGGAGTACTCGTTAGCTACGAGCGTTTTCAAGACGTTCGTTCCCCACGATGCTTTCGGGAAACGCGGTGAAAACTCTACGATGCCCTTTCGACGCACTTCACGATCCACTTAGGCTAACGACGCTTGCGGGAAACGGGGCCCAGTGCAGTCCGGGGTGAACTGCAGCATGGAGGAGAAAGTGATTGTTGCCATTCCTGGGACCCTTTCCTGGGAAAAGGGTCCTATGTTCCCCGCAATCTATCAATCTATAAAAATATTTAAACTTTGACGCGACATTTGCGTGATAAGAGACAAAAAAAATGTATTGTGACAGTTGAAAATAAAATATTTTTTATAAGCCTCAAGGATGTTTTGACATTGATTTTTGATAAAGTATGCTGAATTTTGTTAAAGTCACCCAGTGCAACTTTCGAGGCTTAAAAATAAACAAATGTCGATATGTAATGGTATGGAGTTATTGAAACTTACTACGTGTAAAAAAGACTAGAAATTGAATGTTTATTTTTCATTGAATGTTTACATAAAGTTGCACTGGGTGCCTTTAAGTCACGCTCAGACTAGTGTCATTTGTATATTACAATAAAAAAAAAAAATCCCCCCGTGACACTGTCACCTTTTTTCCTCCTAGGAGTTTGCAGGTCTGGTAGATATGGGGGTTTGAGATGCAGCGACCACCGGATGTCTGTTAACTTCCTGTTCAGGTTTCATACCTTTCTTGTCAGCAGCACAAGAGACACAAACTTGAAAAACAAAAACAAAAAAAAGCAACAACTGCTATTTGCAGTGCTGTACTATTATTCGGATGTATGTTCTTGATTAAATTGTTTTAATAAAGTACAGGGTTCATCCCGTTCGTCTCGTCCCACCCCTAGTGCGGATAATGAAGTGGGCTGGTCTGGACAGAAAATGCCAGGGCTGAATTTTTGTCCCAGTCCACCCCGTGCCACCCCATGTACATTTTAATTTAATTTTGAACAGCCAGTGAAGAGAGGCCAGAACAGGGGTAATGTGATCATATCGCCTTTTCCCAGTAAGGAGACGTGCAGCAGCATTTTGTTCAGCTGCAGGCGACGGAGCAGACATTGGCCCACACCAAAATAGAGAGAATGGTTGTGGTCTTAGTGACGTGCGTGCGAGAGAGAGAGCGTGCGCGCGAGAGAGCGCACCTGCCGTGGTTATGTTTGGCTTGTTGCGTAACATTTTGTCAGCATCCGCCGTGGTTGGACGAATGTACTTTGTGTGTATGTGTTCAATGACGTATATCTGATCGTATTTGCTGTAGAAGGATGGTTAAATAATGTCACACGATCGGTCATACTGCAGGCTTTCATTCGCAAGTGCACTGATTGCGTGCCAGTCTCCGATACTGGCATTTATTCAGTTGTATATTGCTCTTCTAAGTGCGCCATATTGGTGCCAATTATTGTTGTGTTTGCATTGTAATGCACAACTTTGCCTCTCCTTGTTATAAAACATCGTGCATCCAAACAACTTTAGCCAATGCAGCCTTTATGTCAGTAGGCCTACTGACATAAAGGCTGCATTGGCTAAAGTGTTCGTAATTGTTTACGAATAGGCTAGCGTATCGGATCAACAATTGTTGTGTGCGTGTGTGTGGTGTCATGTAGGCTATAGATTGCTTGCATCCATGAAATATTGTAATGTTATAGGTCAACTGCATATTGAGATAATTTAGATCGGTATTGCACAACAATTCGGGGGATGGGGGACCCCCCGAATATTGACGGGTTTTTGAGCCTTTCAGAAGGTCTCATTGGTAATTCGGACCCCCCCAGTATTTCGCACCATTAAACTTTATGTTATTTTATTTTATTTGTATTAGTATGATTTAGCTGCTATTGTGAAGTGTCTTTGAGCATTTGGAAAAGTGCTGTATAAATTTGTTGTATTAATATTAATATTATTATTATTATTAATATAATGTTCACTTATTAATAATGTTCAGAAAAATATAATGTTCAGATAGCCTATACATTATGTTCAGCATAATGTTTAGTTACATCATCTAGGCTATATAATGTTTAGATATACAGTTCAGCTAAATGTGTGTTGAGTGTATGTGCGTAGATAGGTGGTGTAGGCCTATGTGTGGTTGAGTGTGTGTGGTTGAGTGTGTGTGTGTGTGTGTGTGTGTGTGTGTGTGTGTGTGTGTGTGTGTGTGTGTGTGTGTGTGTGTGTGTGTGTGTGTGTGTGTGTGTGTGCGTGTGTGGGCATGTGCGTGTTGGTCCAGAAGGGCCTCTTCCTCTCGCTCCGTCTCTTGTTTGCAGGCTTCCTGCTCAGTCCGTCTGATGCTGGAGTTGGAGTCACGTCTCTGTGGATCATCTCATCGAGCTGTTCTTCTGAATTCATCGATATGAAGGCGCTAATAGGGCTGCTGCTATTGGTCTTTTGTCACGGTGTGTCCTCAGGTAAGACTGAGTAAAGTAGTTACTTTTCAAAACGATCTTTCCAAAAGATTTGTTTATGGTCCCTGAAGAGACAATGCTTAGATCTCCTAGTTGAAAAGCATTTGATTATCCTCTCTAATGAGTTCAATTAATCCACAACATGATTCATCTTTTACTGTGAATATTTAAACTAATATAAGAACATTTATTTTGGTCAGTGGCGGTTCTACGTCGGAATAATCGGAATATTAATTAAAAACAATAAAAAAAACTTTTCTTTTAATTTATTCTTTTTAATTTTCTCGCCTGCTGCAACATTCTGTTCACCAGAGAGGGATGGTTTTAGTAATTTTAAAATATTTTATTTATCTTCAGTGTGTATTGGCCAGTCTGATTTGTCTTGGCGATTCAGCCTCATAGCATGCACGCAAACTCACAGCCAGAGACAAGAACTCCTTCTAATTCAAGAGAAGCTTTTTCTTTAATGACAGAAAAGAAAGATAAGAAAGAAAAGAAAACTGAAACCTATTTTTTGCATACTTCCATATTGTGTTGTTATTGTGTTGTGAAAGTCATATTTGTGACAAAAGCTTTTTCTCTAATAAAATAATAGATAAGTTAATTCATCTGTTGATGTCTTTAATGATCATCACAAAAGTAGGAAGTGATTAGCAAACTCTCAGTAGCAAACTCATATGAATATATATATTTTTGAAATTCACACATGGAAATTTACATCAAAAAATTTGTTGCATCGAGATGCATCGATATTCGTTTTAGAATCGTATCGAATCGTGAGGTGCTAAGAGATTCCAACCCCTAGTCACTTGTGCCGTGTTCCAATACCCGTACTATCCGTACTAACTAGCCAAATTTTGAGTACGTAGTACGTTCCAATTCAGATCCGGCGAAAAGAAGTACACTTCAATGACCTGGATGTCGTACTGAAAACGGGCTAATCGTGAAGTGTGGATCGAAGGACAGTTTCCGTACTCAACGGCAGCCATCTTAGCTACGTAGCGGAAGAGGCGGAGCCAGGCTGAGCCAAAGTCGGCACATTTTCCACATAGCCTGCATTAATAGAGTCATTTTGTAGTTTTTATAGTTTTTATAGCTTTTTATAGCTGCTAGGCGTAAAGAGTTCACCGTTCAAAGCGGGATGATTATTGCGGGGGAGGAACCACGGCGGCAGTCGTGATCGTAATTTCCGGTTAGTGCACCACGGAGTACTCGATTTGGAACAGCACTCGCATCTGAAAAATGTTATACTATCGGTATACTATCCGGATAGTATACCGGATAGTATACCTTTAAGTATTCTCATGGAAGTACGGGTATTGGAACACGGCATAGGACTGGAGGCTTGGGGGGCTTAAGGTGTGTTCCTCAATCCTCGAACGCCAGACTTCAGAGTTGAAAGTCGAAGATCTCCCAGCTTTCTTGCGGCACTTCTCGAAGGCACGCCCCCTTTTTTCCTTCATCTTTCGGAAATCTGAGAGTAGACCGTGAGCAGTGATGACGCTTTCAACAAAATGGCTGCGCCCGTGAAGAGATTTATTTTCTCTGTATTTGTACCACGTTGGTCATTTTAATGTCGATTTTAAATGCTCGTATAGCTACATTGCTACTTCATTCCGGTCTTGCCGTGCTTGCAATACAATGTAAAGTTGTGTTGTTTGTTTTCAGGCTGGTTTGCTAAAGAGGCTGATGTAGCTAACAATAAACTAGGACTAGCCAATTTCATGACACAATCACAAAGACGAACATGAACGCTAAAAAGTGCAACTCGGAAGGCTGGTGTCCGAGGATTCAAGAACACACCATTAGCCCCCAGCAGTCCCCGAAGAGCATGCGCGTGTGTAGCGCCCGGCGACATTTTTTCTTCACATCTTTAAAGTGGTTCTTTAATTCATAATTTATTACAGTAGAGAGTACAGCAGAGCATCTATCAGGGCCTGTCTTCTGGCTCACTCTCTTTTCTTTACCTGCCTTAAGACATTCTGCTTCCCTCTCCTGAGTCTTCAGGATGTCCTCCTTTTTAAAAATATAAATAAGCTAAACAAATGTTAGAGTTGGTATGATTTAAGTCTACATATTGGGGTGAGTTCAAGGAAAATAGGTTAGAAAATGTATCCATTCATCCAAAATGTGCTATTTTAATCCAAATTAAAGACAACTTCTAATTGTATTACTGTTTATTTCAACTCATATTCTGGCTTATTATGTTAAGTGCAGGCATGTTACGATTACGTTAAAAAAAAGAAAAATACTTTTGTAGGGGGGGAGCTTTGGAACATTTTGGGGGGGCTAAGCCCTCCTAAATAGGCCTAACGACGTCCCTGCCCGGTTCGCCCGTGCCCAGAACCGCCCCTGTTTTGGGTTCGAACTGTGAAAACGAAACCATCCCACTGGTTTGACGTTGTTCCTAAATGTACAATCTAGTATCAGAACCTTAAACTTCAGTTAGGAGGGAATCCGATGTCTACTTTAAATCTCCTTTTAATCCTAAGTATTATATTAACACTAAACATTCAGAGATATCTTATTAACTTCTTGGAGAATCATCACACACGCGCAAACACGCATATACACACGCAGACACACAATAATATTATTATTATCATTGCTATCAATATATTATTACGAAAAATAATAATTATATTATTACATTATTAATTATTATCATTCCAATGATGGTAATGTGAAAATAGTTAATATGCCGTCATTGAATACAGAAATTCCCCAATATACTTATAATAAGAAAAACATTCTTATAGTACGTTCCTACACTACCTGGATGTCAAGGGGGCGGAGCCATTGGGACAGGGGGAGGGGCCATAGGACAGGTGGAAAGGCCATATCAATTGGGAAGGGGCCATATGCCATTCTGTCTTGAGGGATGAACAGTATTAACCTGTCTGTCTGTCTGCAGTGATGTACTGTATTAACCTGTCCATCTTTCTGTCTACAGTGCTTCACTCTCTGCAGTATTTCTACATAGCGTCGTCTGGACTCTCAACCTTCCCAGAGTTTGTTGCTGTTGGGATGGTGGATGGAGTTCAGTTTGAATACTATGACAACAACATCCAGAGAACCGTACTCAAACAGGACTGGATGGACTCTTACCCGGAGAGGACAACTGAAAGCTTGCTGGTTGCCGAGGAGAGCTCCAAAGCCAACCTTGGGAATGCCAAAAGGCTCTTTAAACACAGAAGAGGTAAGTTTACATCTCATTTTTGACCTCTCACATGGAGATATCCATCATTTAATCCCAGGATAAAGTATACAAACATTCAACCATTGAGCAGAACAAAATTGAGCAGGTCCTATGTTCCAGGTTTTCCCCAAAAAGGGTCCTATGTTCCCCTGTAGCCATACATACCGGGGAGCATAGGACCCTTTTTGGGAAAAGCGGGGAACATAGGACCCTTTTCCCAGAAAAGGGTCCTATGTTCCCCGCAATCTATCAATTTTTAAAAATATTTAAACTTTGACGCGGCATTCGCGTAATGACAGCCAATCGGCGTTCAACAGAGTGACATGTCTAACGTAACAGCCAATCAGCGTTCAACCGGCCAACTCAGTGCAGTGCAGTCCTCCGGGGTGAACTGCAGCATGGAGGAGAAAGTGATTGTAGAGACCGGGGAACATAGAACCCTTTTTAAAAAAGGGTCCTATGTTCCCCGGTCACATACATATCGGGGAACATAGGACCCTTTTTTGGGAAAAGCAGGGAACATAGGACCCTTTTTAAAAAAAAGGGTCCTATGTTCCCCAGTCTCATACAAAGAGGGGAACATAGGACTCGGGGAACATAGACACGCTCCCCTATAGACTACCGTAGATTTATGAACTAAACGGCGGCAAGCTAGCGAAAGCCGGCGGCAAGCTTTGCGGAGCACCGGTATTTAACAACCATGGCGAATCAAAATATGATCACACACTTCTTCTTCTTTATATAGCCTGCCTATCAATTTTTTTAAGTGCAATAATCACGGACAATATCCGGCAGTTTTTTTTCCAATTTGACCGGTAAAATGAAACCTTCCCGGTCACATGACCGGCACCAATTTCTTCAAGCGGAAACACTGCTCTGGACACATCATCAGTGATGTGCCTGGGATCATCAGACGTTTCGGGTCTTTCAACATAATACGCCCTCCTCCAGGTGACCCAGCCGGGGCTGATCAGACCCCAGCTTGTGTCCGGATGGCTAGCTAGCTACCATGACTCCATGGCTCTCCTATATTGAGCCACAGCCATCTTGAGGCCCTCTCTGCCGCATCGGTGATATTGCGGATGGCTCTCCTCCTTCTCTCTCCCTCGATGACCAAACTGCTGAAGGCTCTGGTCAGGGAACAGGCTGCAAAACCCCTGTATCCAACCTCCAAAGGGAGACACCTTGCTCTCCATCCAGCCTGCTTACAGACACTGATCAGTCCCGCATACTTGGAGAGCGTCCTCTCAAAGGCTTCTTCCAGGCACTGGTGCAGCAGCTGAGGATGTGTTCCAGAGTTTCGCTTGGAACACAACGGGCATGCTGGTGTCTCGGCTAAGCCCCATGTGTGCAGGTTTGATGGGCTTGGAAGCACATCATATACTGCCTGGATGAGGGATTTAATGCGGTGAGGCTCGGCTCTGCCCGGGTTACTGTCCTCTCAGCCGCGTTCTCCCATCTCGTCCAAGCTCCCTGTTGCTTCATTCCATGTAGGGTGGTGTAGGGTGGTGTAGGGTGGTGTAGGGTGGTGTAGGGTGGTGTAGGGTGGTGTAGGGTGATGTAGGGTGGTGTAGGGTGATGTAGGGTGGTGTAGGGTGATGTAGGGTGATGTAGGGTGGTGTAGGGTGGTGTAGGGTGATGTAGGGTGGTGTAGGGTGGTGTAGGGTGGTGTAGGGTGATGTAGGGTGGTGTAGGGTGATGTAGGGTGGTGTAGGGTGGTGTAGGGTGATGTAGGGTGGTGTAGGGTGGTGTAGGGTGATGTAGGGTGGTGTAGGGTGATGTAGGGTGGTGTAGGGTGGTGTAGGGTGGTGTAGGGGGCTGTGTGTCGGTGTAGGGTGGCGTAGGGGGTGGGGGTGTAGGGTGGAGTAGGGGGTAGGGGTGTAGGGGGTATAGTTCTCTGGCTGGTCTTATTTTTTAATCTACCTATAAATATTAGTTATTAATATCATAATGTCATGTGGTTTGTGTTGTGATGTCTGTGTGTATTGAATGTTAATGAAGAGTAACATACATCTAATCTCACCCGTTCTCTTTTCCCACCCTCTCTCTCTCCCTTTCCCCTCCCCTCTCTCTCTCTTCAACCTCTCTTTCTCTCTCTCCCCCCCCCCCCTCTCTCTCTCTGTCTCTCTCTCTCTCTCTCTCCCCTCTCTATATCTCTTTCTTAATCTCCCTCTCTCTCCCCTCTCTCTCTATTTGTCTGTCTGTCTCCCCCCCTCTCTCCCCCCCCCCCCCCCCCCTCTCTCTCTCCAGAGCGTCCGCGGGTGTCTCTGCTCCAGAGGAGCCCCTCCTCCCCAGTGGTGTGCCATGCTACAGGCTTCTACCCTGACAGGGTGGTGGTGTTCTGGAGGAGAGACGGCCAGGAGCTCCATGAGCAGGTGGACCCCGGGGAGGTCCTCCCCAACCACGACGGGACCTTCCAGGTCAGCGTGGACCTGAACCTCACGGCCGTCCCACAGGAGGACTGGGGGAGGTACGAGTGTGTGGTCCAGCTGAAAGGCATCGAGGACATCCCCACCCCCCTGGACCCCGCCCTCATCAGGACCAACTGGGGTAAGACTGGCGTTGGAGGGGATGGAGGTGGGGAACACATGTCTGACCACCTCCACCTGACCATCACAACCACTGCCAGGTCTACCTGGACACTGCTGAAGCTACTGGGTAAACACACAGCTCTCAGGAGCAGCTCACTTCAGCAGAACAAGTGGATTGTGGGTAAATGAGTTCTATGAATAGGGCTAGGCTCAGATCAGTCCCTGAGTGACCCTGAGCCCCAGAACAGATTCTAGCGGAATAGTTACACTGACGTTGTGTTAGTCGTGTGTGTAGCATCACGTGTCCAGAGACATGTGGTTCAATGACACAACATTAATCATTACACAGCTGATTTTATTTTCTTGATTTACCTTCAGGGGACAAGGGAGACATCCTTGTTTTCATCCTTCGAAGTGTTGCTTGTGTTGCTGTTGCTGCTGCTACTGCTGTTGTTGGAGTCTTTGCGTACAAGAAGAGGGACAGTGAGTGGATCAAACTCTCCAGAAGGACTGACACCATATCTCCACCTGCTTATACTTCCTGTCCCCTTCCTAGAATCTGATTGGTTGTCTTCATACACATGATTAATGCTACTGCCAACACAGAGACCTTGGTGACTTGCAAGTTCGCTGGACTATACAGCTCTGTAGATCTAGAAACATGGAGTTCACTGGACTATACAGCTCTGTAGATCTAGAAACATGGAGTTCACTGGACTATACAGCTCTGTAGATCTAGAAACATGGAGTTCACTGGACTATACAGCTCTGTAGATCTAGAACCATCTAGCTCACTGGAGTATACAGCTCTATAGATCTAGAACCATCTAGCTCACTGGACTGTACAGCTCTGTAGATCTAGAACCATCTAGCTCACTGGAGTATACAGCTCTGTAGATCTAGAACACTCTAGCTCACTGGAGTATACAGCTCTATAGATCTAGAACCATCTAGCTCACTGGACTATACAGCTCTATAGATCTAGAAACATGGAGTTCACTGGAGTATACAGCTCTGTAGATCTAGATACATCAAGCTCACTGGAGTATACAGCTCTATAGATCTAGAACCATCTAGCTCACTGGACTGTACAGCTCTGTAGATCTAGAACCATCTAGCTCACTGGAGTATACAGCTCTGTAGATCTAGAACACTCTAGCTCACTGGAGTATACAGCTCTATAGATCTAGAACCATCTAGCTCACTGGACTATACAGCTCTATAGATCTAGAACCCTCTAGCTCACTGGAATATACAGCTCTATAGATCTAGAACCAACTAGCTCACTGGAGTATACAGCTCTATAGATCTAGATATATCTAGTTCTTGACTTCAACTCCTCCTACTTCCCAGGTTCTGACACCAGCTCTGAGGGGCAGAGTCCGGCTCCTGAGGCCCGACCTCTGACCACAGTCAGTACTTTACCACTCTACAATACTTATTCAGAGTAATATGTTTACAGTTATATCTATTAGCAGCCTACTTTATCACAGTTATAGTATTACTCTAAAAATAATCCATCACAGTAATAGATAAACAGTCAAATATTAAAAGTACTTCATCACAGTAATATATTAACAGTACATCATCACAGTGATAGTGTGTTTAATGTTTAATCCTGACTTGTGCTTCCTTGCTGTTTAGGGTCAAAGTTAAATCATGAAGAGGTTTCGCACGTTCAGCTTCTTAAACCAGGAGGGATTGGATCGCTGTTCATTTATATTTCTTACAATCAGTTTTGCGCTATATTTGCTCAATCACAATAACATTCATACTTACTTACTTTTACCTTGATAGCAACCATCAATCCGTAAGAAAAGTGTCAATAAATTAAAACGCTGTATTTGTGTTTTATTTGATTAACTCACTGGCTTAAACATCCAATCTTTCACTGATGCTTGGAAACCATTTTGTTTTGGTTCCCGCCTCTTCATGTTATAACCTTTTAATTATGTTATATTGTTTAGTAATATTTCAGTTTCAATTAATCTTTAAAGATTCCGAATTAAGATTTTGGACGATGAGATTTTGTCAAGTTTGAATAAAATATTGGTTACATTTAATGTGTTTCCTTCAAATGTATTATTTTAGAGTTCTGCTAGCTAGAGAATTGCATTGCTACATTGGCTACCACACTCGAGCTAGGATGGTTTAGCGTTAATGCTCTTTGTTGTATTTTCTGTGTTCTTTGGGGTATTGGATCATGTATACTTGGGTTATTCTGTCAATAAAATACATAGAAAAAGTTTTGTCTACACATATTTAATATACTTATCTTTAGGTTGGGTTTAGATACTTTGTTTAGAGGTTTATAATTAAAGGTTGTTAGGTAATAGGTTAATCCTTAGGATTAAATTGACAAATATAAACTCATATTTATTTCAATAATGAAATTAAAGAAAAGAATAAGGAAATTACTACATGTGAGGGACATTCCAGAGATAGGAGAGCCTCATCACCGCCCACGGTGTCCATGGTAACGCACAATCGTAACTTCTTAAATCGTCCCAGTGTGTGTGTGTGTTTGTGTGCGCGTGTGTGTGTGTTTGTTGTTATAACAAGCTGCTTGGAGAGCAGGAGAGCATGAAGCCGCTCACCGGTTTAGGAGCGACAAAGGTGCTGGGTGAAGAAGATCCTGATCCAGCCAGCTCTCCTGAGCCTCCTCCATATTGAGGTGGGTGGATAATATGATATCACTCTTGTACATTTGACCTGACCACTCTCTGTGGCCAGAGGGCAGAGGTCAGAGGAGGTCAGTGGGACATCCCTGCATGGACCTCCACAGTGTCCGAACCAGAGGAGGTCTGTCCGAACCAGAGGAGGTCTGTCTGAACCAGAGGAGGTCCGTCTGAACCAGAGGAGGTCCGTCTGAACCAGAGGAGGTCCGCTGAACCAGAGGAGGTCCGTCTGAACCAGAGGAGGTCTGTCCGAACCAGAGGAGGTCTGTCTGAACCAGAGGAGGTCCGCTGAACCAGAGGGGGTCCGTCTGAACCAGAGGGGGTCCGCTGAACCAGAGGGGGTCCGCTGAACCAGAGGGGGTCCGCTGAACCAGAGGAGGTCCGCTGAACCAGAGGAGGTCGTCTGAACCAGAGGGGGTCCGTCTGAACCAGAGGGGGTCCGCTGAACCAGAGGAGGTCCGCTGAACCAGAGGGGGTCCGCTGAACCAGAGGAGGTCCGTCTGAACCAGAGGGGGTCCGCTGAACCAGAGGAGGTCTGTCTGAACCAGAGGAGGTCCGTCTGAACCAGAGGGGGTCCGCTGAACCAGAGGAGGTCTGTCTGAACCAGAGGAGGTCCGTCTGAACCAGAGGGGGTCCGTCTGAACCAGAGGGGGTCTGCTGAACCAGAGGAGGTCCGCTGAACCAGAGGGGGTCCATCTGAACCAGAGGGGGTCCGTCTGAACCAGAGGGGGTCTGCTGAACCAGAGGAGGTCCGTCTGAACCAGAGGGGGTCTGTCTGAACCAGAGGGGGTCCGTTTGAACCAGAGGAGGTCCGTCTGAACCAGAGGGGGTCTGTCTGAACCAGAGGGGGTCTGTCTGAACCAGAGGAGGTCTGTCTGAACCAGAGGAGGTCCATCTGAACCAGAGGAGGTCCATCTGAACCAGAGGGGGTCTGTCTGAACCAGAGGGGGTCTGCTGAACCAGAGGGGGTCTGCTGAACCAGAGGGGGTCTGCTGAACCAGAGGGGGTCCGTCTGAACCAGAGGAGGTCCATCTGAACCAGAGGGGGTCCGTCTGAACCAGAGGAGGTCCATCTGAACCAGAGGGGGTCCATCTGAACCAGAGGGGGTCTGCTGAACCAGAGGGGGTCCGCTGAACCAGAGGAGGTCCGCTGAACCAGAGGAGGTCCGCTGAACCAGAGGAGGTCTGTCTGAACCAGAGGAGGTCCGTCTGAACCAGAGGGGGTCCGTCTGAACCAGAGGAGGTCTGCTGAACCAGAGGAGGTCTGTCTGAACCAGAGGGGGTCTGCTGAACCAGAGGGGGTCTGTCTGAACCAGAGGGGGTCTGCTGAACCAGAGGGGGTCTGTCTGAACCAGAGGGGGTCTGCGGAGAGGGAGGGGAGCTCATCCAATAAATTCACGTCAAATGACTTTGTCCCCCGTGAGGAACTTGGTTCGCTCCGCGTACAGCCTAGACAAATACAACCGCACGCCAATCATGACTGGGACCCACATGATGGGTAGGCATTGTGCAGTACTAAAATAAACTCAATCAAATGCACGATAGGACGAAGAATCCAGAGCCCACTGCTGCTCCGGTGCGAGGGCCGCGGCGGTGCAGTACTAGCAGTCAGTCGTTCCCCTGCAGGGGCCAGCTGGGTGGAGCAGAGGGTGGAGCTCCGTGTGCCGACGGACAACGGCCCCCACGGACAGGGACCTGTCGGCTGAGGGCCCGAGGATGTGAAGTGTGTGTGGGGTCTGCTGCAATGTGTGAGCCCTTCTTTACCGTCTGTGGAGGAGGCTGCTGATTGGCTCCTCTTCCTGTCCGTCATCATGCTGCCGGTCCTTACAACCTGTTGATGGGATTCCGGCGAGAAAAAGGGCTTCAGAACCCGGGCCCCTCCTCCCTCCTAGTGGGGCCAGTAGGATGACTGTCTCGTTTGATGTGGGACGCTTTCGGCTGTGTGTCTATATACATAAACACACACAGTCGCATAAACACACACACACACACACACACACACACACACACGACACACACTGCACACAGCAAGACAAATGACAGAGGCATGCAAGTTGAAAAAGTATTTCACTTTAATGTACAGATTATCCGGTTGCATTAGCTCTCTTAACACATGTGAGGGGTGAGGGTAGCCTTCCATAAAATCTCACCTAAAATTTTTAACAAAATAACATAACATTCAGTTGATTGCAGTATCCCTTCAATTTGTATATCTCCTTCATATTCTTAGCTTTTGAGGAACAGTTCCGTTTTAATCCATGCATACTAATGACTCCCATATCATTCCTTACTTGGATTGGTTAATCAAACCTTTTAGTCATTTAGAACTAGTTTTAAGTAAATATATTTAACTGAATTCTGAAGAATTTCATTCATCATCGATCAAAACTGAAATCTCTCCCGATCGTTGACGGTCGGCCTTCTGGTAAAGAACGTGTCTAATTATGTGTGTATACTTGAGGCGTTGGATCCCTAGTTCAAAGACACCTCAACATTCATCCAGACCTTATTCCTTCGACTCTGAGCCGCACTGTAGGGCAGTAAAAGAGGATAAAACGAGTGAAACATTAGCAACACATATAAGACATGAGATGAACTCTGTAGCAAGGAACAGGTGTTTTCTAATCAACAAACAAAAAAACACCACTGGTCGCTGATTGTAAACGGTGTACAACAGCTCTGTGGAGGTGTGAACCCTTCCAACAATCAACTACCAGAAGGAACGCTGATGCACATTCACATGAACCAGCTTCACAGTCTTTGTGTCCGGTTGTCCTTATACTAGAGGTTAGCAGAGAAGTGGTATATTAAAGATATTAGGGTTCACCTATCTAAAGTCCAGGGGCACCTCTTCTTCGGCCTCGCCCCCTGCAATGTAAGACCCCGTTTCCAAACTCGTTGTAGAGCTGGGTCACTTCTAATAGTGTGGGATATAAATAAATGAACCGACCAGACTACAAGGAAGAAAAGCAGAAGCTTCGACACAAGACCCGCTTCCCCATTCACACATAAATTCACATCCTCTTGACTCGGATAGACAGTTTTACTGTGTTCTACGCTGCTGTTGTCTCATCCCAGCTAATTCAGAGGTTATATTAGCCTAATCACACATTTCACTCGTAGTTTGACCAATCGTCCTCTTGACATGTCATCTGACTAGACGTCTTGACAAGTTGTCTTGACTAGTCACCCGACTATACATCTCGACTAGCCGTCTGACTAGGAGTCTTTACTAGTCAGTCTGACCAGTCATCTGACTAGTTAGTCTGACTAGTTTGTCTTGATAAAAACAATACACCAGTGTGACCAGGCTGATCTAACCTGTGCGTTAGCTGGGCTCCACAGCCATGAGGTGAGGCGTGGCTTGGTTAGCGGGGGGCTGGGTTAG
Source organism: Gadus chalcogrammus (assembly GCF_026213295.1). NCBI lineage: Eukaryota > Metazoa > Chordata > Actinopteri > Gadiformes > Gadidae > Gadus > Gadus chalcogrammus. The sequence continues at coordinate 4,216,544 of NC_079433.1, read as the reverse complement.
CGCGGGGCTGATCAGTAACAGGGTAGGTATGGTCGGTCCCCCCCCCTTTTTTCTAACAACTGACTCCAAACACTTCAGTAGTTTAACGAAGGGACTCTGGCTGGACTCTGGCTGAGTTTATCTTGTGATCTGGGAAGGCGTGCCTATGTGCATAAATATATATATGTAACTATTTCACGAGATTTGAGACCATGACCTTGTCATAGTTGATATTGACTCCATCACACAGGAAAACACGGAAGGTAACAGATCGATACAGCCGTCGCTCGGCAACCGAAGAGAAAGTGCATGGGTGGGAATGAAAACAGCCGAACAGAAATAAACACGGAAATGAAAGAAAAAGAAAAAATACAATGCGAAACACAACGTTAAAACAAACCAATGGCAAAACGAAACAGTGGTCTTATCGACGGCTCCAGCTTCATCGGGGTCTCAGGGAATGTGAGGAGACAGACCCTCATTCACCTGCTCCCGACCCCCCTGCAGGGCTCTTCTGTGGGGTCGCAGTGGGGGGGGGGTCCGCAGATGAGGGTCTGCAGTGAGGGCTCCACTCTGGCAGTCCAGTGATTAAAATCAACCAACAAACAAAAGGGAATAAATACAATTCCCATAATGCCTTGTGGTTGACGACGTTGACGATGAGTGAGACGTGGTGACGTCGTGTGACACAACGTCATGTGACACATGTGACACAGTGGTTTCGAGGTTCAAATCGTTCCTATAGCACAGCCGGCCACCACAACGTGGTTGGGCCGACACACTCAGGACCCCATGCGGTCTGCGGTGTTCTCTTTCAAAGTGAACCAAGAACACCAAACACTCGGTCGCACCACATGCATGCACATTCATACAGTTTGGCGTTGGTTTGTGTGTAGCGAGGTGACATTTTGTGGCTCCCATTTTGGTTGTTTTTTTCGTTGCATTTTGTTTTTAAAATCACGTTTTTCCTTCACTCGACTGTATCGGCCCCCCCACCGGTTGGTGGATTCGTCTGGGCAGTGTTTGGTAGCACCTACCCTTGGCCTGATGGTGAGCGTGCACGTGAAGCCACCAGATTGCGGGTGTGAGCGTGCACGGGAAGCCTCCGGAGTACGTGCGTGAGCGTGCACGCGAGTCCTCGAGAGTGCGGGCGTGAACGTGTCAAATAGGCCTCTCCTCCTCTCTCCATTTTTTCTTTCCCCCCCAAAATACTTTCTCTAAAGAGCTCAGTTTCCCCGCTCTTTTCCCCCTGGGAGGAGAGGTGTCACTACATTCTCAGTGTCCTAATGATCTCTACGTCATTAACAATAGTTTATAAAGTCTCGGTTTCTCCCTGATCTGGTCAGGCGTGTTCCTCAGCACTGGCTCAGTGGTGCGAGGTGAGGCCTGGACACTAGGGGGCGCCCCGTGGACACAGTGGGAGGCCAGGAGGCTCAACATGGATCCAGCATGTTGCCGTTCCTCCCCCTCTCTCTCTCTCTCGCTCTCGCTCTCTCTCGCTCTATTTCCGCAATAAATACAGTCTCCACGTGGGCGAGGGAGGGCGGGTCTGTGTGTAGAAAACGAGAGAGAGAGAGAGGGAGGGGGAGAGGGAGAGAGAGAGAGAGAGGGGGAGACAAGGACTGAAAGGTTGAGAGTTGGAAGAACATGCTTTTAGAGAGAGAGCTGCGCTCTCACGTGCGCTCTCTAATGCGCTCTCACGTGCGCTCTCACGTGCGCACCCCCGGCCTGCTATAGCAGCTCGTCCCTCTGTGGCTTCTTGCCCCGTGCGGGCCCCAGGCCGTTCCGCAGCGTCCCGTTCTGCGGCCGCAGCAGCTGGCCCCGCTCCCGGTCGGCCCAGGCCACGCCCCCCTGGCCGTCGTCGCTGTCCAGGTCCGAGTCGGAGCGCATGAGGGCGGAGGAGGTGGGCGGCGGCACCGCCTTCAGACGAGCTGGGGGGGGGGGGGGGGGGGGGTAACGGAGACGATGAGGTCAAAGGTCACAGAGTACGGAAGGCTCAGTCGGCGGCGGAGCTCTGAGGTTCATCGGTCGACGCATCGATCGAGTCTGATCGAGGCACCGAACGATCGGATTAATTGGGAGTGTCCACCTGGCACTCCCTGAAGGGCTAGGCTAGGCTTACCGACCGCTGACCAGCCTACCGGTCGGCGCGCCTCTCTGGGCGGACTGATCCATCCGGCGTACGTCTAGGTGGACACGCCCACTTGTGATGTCACCAAGTCGTGGAGCAGGGTCGTTTTCGAAACGGCTGATCACAAAACGGAAAGCCCCGCCTACCAACCGCTAAACCAATCAGAGCAGCCCTCTGAGGTCCATTATGAGTACACTGAACACGCCCTGCTTAATGTATACCCGGTGAGTCAGCCCCGTCTACCAACCGCTAAACCAATCAGAGCAGCCCTCTGAGGTCCATTATGAGTACACTGAACACGCCCTGCTTAATGTATACCCGGTGAGTCAGCCACTTCTGGGTCCAAATGGACACGATAAACATGTGACTGATCATAATGGGCGCCATAACCCAATATGATTGGTTTATTAGTGTGTTAATGTACTGATTGGACATGGAGTTAAAGAGGGTCCTGAAGCCGGTCTCCAGAATGAACTAACAAAAGGAGCTATCCTAACGAATGACAACTAGAACATGTCTTTCTATGTGTAACCCTTGTGTAACACGGTCGGACGTTTTGGCGGACGTTTGTTTCGCTCACTTGCTCGTCCGGGCTGCAGCTCCAGGCCGTCGCGCTCCTCCGCCTCCAGCATCTTGTAGCGACTCTTGCTCCGGCGGACTCTGCTCCGGCGCCTTGGAGCAGAAGCACAGAGCGTGAGGGCCACGTTGTGCATATTCTACCGTCGTTTAAAACCGTTGTTGGAACGTGTGGTGAGAGCTGGAGTTTATACAGGGATGGGATGTTTGGGATATGAGGCCTCAGAGATCCCAAGGCAGCCACTTCATTGGCTAGTTCCGGGAGTGTCTTACCCATGCATCAATGCAACTTGTATGGGTTGCACTTAGTGCTGTCAGTTAAACGCCTTATTAACGCCGTTAACGCAAACCAATTTTAACGGCGTTAATTTTTTTAGCGTGCGATTAACGCAATTTATTATTTTTATTTATTTATTTATCATTCTTTTTAAGCTCAAAACAAAGAAGCAGTAGCCTGACTGCTATGTTCAAGGCAGTATGTTTGTATGTTCATCGTTTAATTGCACTATAGGCTTTTTTTTTTGTATCGTCCTGTTTTGATCAGTATATGCTAATGTTGTTATCAATAAAAAAACATTTGCACAAGGCAAGCCGATGCACTTCTCCATGTTGATAAGATCATTAAAATGAGAAAAATTAATGGGACTAAGAAATCAAGGGATATTTAGCATAGAAAACAGATTTGCGATTAATCACGATTACTTGCGATTAATCATGAGTTAACTATGGCATTAATGCGATTAATCGCGATTAAATATTTTAATGGCTTGACAGCACTACTGCATCAAACTATAATTAATATTCCATCCAAATGAGGCACGATTAAAAGGTCACCTATAAACTATACCACTATAATACATATATCAAACGGACGGATTCGGAACACACTAAAAGGTATATCATGTCGTAGCATCATAAAGTGTTTAATGTAACGGTCGGTCAGCGCGGCTGTGCTACGACGCTCACCTGCGGCAGCAGCACACCAGGCCCCAGGTGATGGTTGCTATAGCAACCACGATCAAGAAGGAGGCTATGGTGACGTAGAGCACGCTCCACTCTGGGGAGGAGAACGCGCCCGTTAGGTCGGACACACACACTGGTACACTACACACAGCACACGATTTCATCATAATCATAATTAATATACAAAGTTGGACGACAGGCGTATTCTCTGTACGTATATAGAAATGGGAGTGTCTTGGAAGTTTTTAATAATACTTCCTGGTTGTAGAGAATGAGTGGAAAGGTTACTCTATGGTTTCGACCAATGGGATCTCTGTGGGCGGGGCCTCTACGTGGTGACTGGACTATTTAAACGTGTGAAGTGGGCGGGGCAAAGCCTCTTGTCCCATTATGATGAATAGAAGCCATATATTCTTATAATATATATGAAAGTCACTCATGGATACGAGGAACATGATACATTACCTTAATACATTATTAATACTATAATAAATAGTAACACAATACTGTCTCAGATTGAAGAACAACAGCCTAAATGTGACATCACACCCATGTGATGTCACATGGGTGCGACGTCGCAAGCCAATCAGGCGTGGCCTGGATGGGTGTGAGCCCGCCTCACCACAGTTGCTCTCGCCGTCCCCCAGCTGGGTGCGCACAAAGTTCTCCATCCAGAAGGGTTGACACACACAGCTCCTCGTGAAGGCATCGCACGCCCCGTGACCCGAGCAGTTCAGCTGGCAGACTGGAGGAGGAGGAGGAGGAGGAGGAGGAGGAGGAGGAGGAGGAGGAGGAGGAGGAGGAGGAGGAGGAGGAGGAGGAGGAGGAGGAGGAGGAGGAGGAGGAGGGAGGAGGAGGAGGAGAAGAAGAAGAAGAAGAAGAAGAAGAAGAAGAAGAAGAAGAAGAAGAAGAAGAAGAAGAAGAAGAAGAAGAAGAAGAAGAAGAAGAAGAAGAAGAAGAAGAAGAAGAAGAAGAAGAAGAAGAAGAAGAAGAGAGAAAGAGAGAGAGAAAGAGAAAGAGAAAGAGAAAAAGGTAAATAAAAGTCACGATGAAAAAAATATATACATACGTTTTTAATACCGTATTTACTTTAACCATATATTTATTTAGCAGGATATGCATACACGTGAATACGCAATGTTTGGTTACAGAAGTAGGTTACATCACATGTCATAGGGCGGACGCTGAGGGGACACAGCGTCTTGCCCCTGGTGGCCCAGCATTGAGGATGGAATTGAACCCACAACCTTTCGGCGGGGAGTCCCCTAGCCGAGCGACACTACCGATGTGGTGGGTTTCGGTTTCGTTTTAGTTTAGAGACTGGGTTAGGCCTGTGGCTCCTACTATGACTCAGGGCTCTATCTCGGGCTGAGGGGTTAAAGCTGAGACTATAGCACACATTAGCGGTATCTTCCTGCTTTGACCACCATCAACAGATAAGGAATGACGTCACCGTTTATGAGCGGTGAGCAGACGCCATTGAGAACCTCAGCTCTGTCACCAAACGCACCAAGCTCCAGGAGGCCCCGGGTGAAGCCTGGGGCTGTGTTAGAAAGGACGGCCCCAGCGTGGGCACCGGCGGACGGGTACTCACTGACGGTGTCCACCCGGTGGGCCTTGAAGATGAGGAACTCGGTCTTCTGCTTGCGGAGCTTGTTGCGCAGCCCCGTTGCCACGCTGTGTCCCGACAGCGGGGGGCGCCCTGGACCCCCAGAGACCAGGAACACCAGGCGGGTACTGGAGGGGGGAGGGGGGAAGACACATGTTCCGTCGTCATGGATACTCAAGAGAGAGTTTTCACTGGGATCCGGCCTTCTGTACTTTGGATCCATTTCGGCCGTTTCATAATTTAGAACTTTTTTCGAAAACAAAGTAACTGATGTTCTGTCTGCCAAACGAAGCTTAGTCCAAGAATAAGAAGTAGAGATGTCCGATATAATCGGCCCACCGATATTATCGGCCCGATATTAGCATAAAAATGTAATATCGGTATCGGATTTTTTTTGAAAAAATAAATAAAATAAAATAAAAATAAACATGGCACTTTTCCCTTAAATTAAGTTGAAGTATTTTTCTTATTTTGCACAGACAATGTTAACATTTGGAAAGCCTTGTTGCATTCAAGAATGCATCCAGTGGGGCATCACAATAACATTAAGCATGTTGTGTTAATTCCACAACAGGAGATATGTAATGTTACCTAAATTAGGTTTGAGGAAAAATAACCCAAATATCGACATCGGTATCGGCTGATATCGGAATCGAAAATTTAGAGTTGGCCAATATCGCATATCGGATAGCGGCAAAAAAGCCAATATCGGACATCCCTAATAAGAAGGATTTCATTTACTGAGTCATCGCGGCATTCAATGAAACATCACAGATAAAAGAACACGCACACATACACACACAGAAAATCACACACACACACATCACAAGGTCAAAGTCTACAGTCACCAGTGCCTTGCTCAAAGGACAACCCTCATCCCGGGATCCGAACCACGAACCACGAACCCCCCCAAACCCACCTGCGCTCGTTGAAGGCGCCGACGTCGCGCACGACGATGTCGCTGTCGAGCACGCCCAGCAGGACGCCCACCTGGCGGAGCAGCATGTCGCGCTGCCGCTGGGTCACCATGGAGACGGCCACCTCCAGCACCAGCTCCACCTCCTCCCGCGCCCACACGTCTGGAGCAGGGGGGGGGGGGGGTGGGGGAGGACGTAGGTGGAGTGGAGGGCGAGGAAGAGAGAGGGAACATAAGGTATGGAGAGAGAGAGAGAGAGAGAGAGAGAGAGAGAGAGAGAGAGAGAGAGAGAGAGAGAGAGAGAGAGAGAGAGAGAGAGAGAGAGAGAGAGAGAGAGAGAGAGAGAGAGAGAAAGAGAGAGAGAGAGAGAGAGAGAGAGAGAGAGAGAGAGAGAGAGAGAGAGAGAGAGAGAGAGAGAGAGAGAGAGAGAGAGAGAAAATGGGAGAAATCAGAAGGGGAGAGAGACCAAGAGAATGAGGGAGAGAGAGTGAGGTAATGAGGAAGGTAGCACGAGTGTCACCGGAGAGAGGAACACAAGGAGAGACGAGGAAAAAGAGCGAGATAATTATTTGGGCGGAGAGACTAAGAGTCAGGTGGTGAGAGAGAGGGAGAGAGGAGATAATAAATGCAGTCCTCCAGCGACCGCGTGAACCCAAGGTAAACAGGGTCACGTCCGGCCACGATACGGAGCTTAAAGCTGGAGTGTTCCCACTGTGCGTTAACCATTAGCCAGGGGTAAGCGTGCGAGCGTGCGAGTGTGTGAGTGTGTGTTTGACCGACACCATGTGAACGGGAGCCTGGGGGTGAGGGAGGTCGTACCTGGCTTGACCTCCAGGAGCCCTCGGTCGGCGCTGGTCTGGCCCTTGCTGTCGGTCACCGTCAGGGTGAAGGTGTACTTCCCCTCCACCAGGTTGCCTAGGAACAGCACGGGCTGGTGGTCCGACCCGTTCAACACGTGCTGCAGGAAGAACAGACGATCCTCTGTTATAGACACTCCTGGGGGGGGGGGGGGGGGGGGGGGGGGGGGGGGGGGGGGGGGGGGGGGGGGGGGGGGGGGGGGGGGGGTGGGGGGGGGGGGAGAGAGAGAGTAGGTAGAGAGAGAGAGAGAGAGAGAGAGGTAGAGAGAGTCAGGGAGGTAGAGAGAGAGAGAGAGAGAGAGAGAGAGAGAGAGAGAGAGAGGGTAGAGAGAGTCAGGGAGGTAGAGAGAGAGAGGTAGAGAGAGGCAGGGAGGTAGAGAGAGAGGTAGAGAGAGTCAGGGAGGTAGAGAGAGAGAGAGAGAGAGAGAGAGAGAGAGAGAGAGAGAGAGAGAGAGAGTCAGGGAGGTAGAGAGAGAGAGGTAGAGAGAGTCAGGGAGGTAGAGAGAGAGAGGTAGAGAGAGTCAGGGAGGTAGAGAGAGAGAGAGAGAGAGAGAGAGAGAGGTAGAGAGAGTCAGGGAGGTAGAGAGAGTCAGGGAGGTAGAGAGAGTCAGGGAGGTAGAGAGAGAGAGGTAGAGAGAGTCAGGGAGGTAGAGAGAGAGAGGTAGAGAGAGTCAGGGAGGTAGAGAGAGTCAGGGAGGTAGAGAGAGTCAGGGAGGTAGAGAGAGTCAGGGAGGTAGAGAGAGTCAGGGAGGTAGAGAGAGGTAGAGCGAGGTCGCGGGCCTCACCCCGGCCGCGGGGCTGCTCTCGGCGCGGCTCCACAGGTAGCTGACCCCCCCCTTGTCGTCGGTGGAGCGCGAGCCGTCCAGCGCGGCCGTGCGCACCGGCAGTGCCACCGGGGGGCAGGGCAGGACGTGGGCCACCGGGGGCAGGTCCTGCTCTGATTGGTCAACGACAGGGGGGAGGGAGGGGAGGGGAGGGGGGGGGGGCGGTGGGGGAGGGGTACACAGGATGAGCGGCGCCTGATTACTGTACTGCAGGTCTTTACGTCCAGTCGGTAAGACGGATGCCACAGCAGACGTGCTGTAGAGGCAGCACTGTGCAGCGTCTGATCCTAGCTAGCCTTGTTGTACACGGGGGGACGGGGACAGCCATATATTGTTTCTCTTTCTTCAAACAAATGTACTTATTGGATACACTTTGGATAATACTGCTGCTAAGTGCCAGTAATGTAAATGTATCCAAAGGACACGGATATCAATTAGAAAGACGCACACACACACACACACACACACACACACACACACACACACACACACACACACACACACACACACACACACACACACACACACACACACACACACACACACACACACACACACACACACACACACACACACACCTTCTCGGACGATGACGGACACGGTGTCGCTGCTCTGCAGGTCCCGGTCGTCCGTCACCGTCAGGGTGAACTCGTACGTGCCCACCTGGAGGCCCGTCACCGTGGCAACGGCCCCCTCCGCGTTCTCTATCTTCACCCCGTCGGGACCGCTGAGGGAGAGGAGGATGGGGAGGAAGAGCAAGGTTTGAAACAAGCATAAAGGATAGAATTGAATATTTTATCGCATTATATATACACACACACAATCAATCAATAACCAATATTGAATGATTACAATCAATAAACATCAGTTATTCCAATGTGCATAAATTATCTTTGTGTGATCACACACACACACACACACACGCACACACAAAAACTTAACAAAAATCAATAAATGACAAAAATTGAATGATTCCAATCAATAAACATTAGTTATTCCAATGTGCATCCATTTAATTTCGGATCACACACACACACACACACACACACACACACACACACACACACACACACACACACACACACACACACACACACACACACACACACCTGCTCTGCTTCCAGTGGAAGGTGGTGATCTTCTGGTCGTCGGAGCTCTTGCTGCCGTCCAGGACGGTGCGGTCCACGGGCAGCGTCAGCTCCTTCTCGGGGCCCGCCGCCGCCACCGGGGCCTTGTTGTTCTCTGGACGGACAGAGGGGGGCGCCAGTGAGACCCTGATTCAGCAGAAACTTTAATCCAAAGAGATTTACAGGGAGTTAAAGCACATGTCGTTAAGCAGCAACCCGGAGGGCTGTGTGTGTGTGTGTGTGTGTGTGTGTGTGTGTGTGTGTTAAGCAGCCTGACCATGCCTGGAGTGGGACGGCGGGGCTGGGTCAGGACACACACACACACACACACACACACACACACACACACACACACACACACACACACACACACACACACACACACACACACACACACACACACACACACACACACACACACACACACACACACACCTCGAAGCAGTCAGTATTCGACACAAATTCAAACCTCTACAATAAACCGGATCCCCACAACGTCTCCCCGTGTCCTGGGGCAGAGTTCCAGGACACGGGGAGAAGTTGTGTCCTGGAGCAGGTCGGCGTGTGGCAGCCACCTGGACGGCGTGCGGCAGGCGGCTAACCGGTTGACCGCCTGCCACCTGAGAGGACCGTATCCTTGTGTGGCCTCGCTCACTGAGGTGAGCGTTGACAATGCACCCGGACCGGTACATCATAGTTCCCCTTAGCTCACAGTGTCGTTCAGTCAATGTTGATACAATCGTGTTTACCCTGACCCAGGTCTGCCCGTGAGGAGACAGGTTGACCTACTTTTTTTGAGTCACCATGAGTCACCGGTCTAAAAGTGAGATCCAGGAAGGAACGCAGCGTGAGGCGTAGAGTTCACCCTGGAGCCCTTTCTGGAAGCCTGTGGCAGCGCAGGTACGCCAACAAGGTTAAATAAACAGTCCCTCGGATGCTAATTGTTTGCTTGTCGGCGCCATTGAGGGAGGCGACACACATCCTATATACGCAATGCACTCACATACGAGCGGGAGGGCACTAGATAAGGGGAGGGTAGGGTGGTTAGTGACCTAGTGACCGCCTGGGTCCTGGGTTCGAACCCCAGCGGGAGGGGGGAGGGCGAGGGAAAGTCGCTAAATTAAGAGATCCCTTTTCGTACTCGTGCAAGGACGAATGCAGAATCTTGCTGTTTGGGTTATACCGGTCCGACAGGAAGCTCGTTCACAAGCCTCCCTCCGTCGCCGCGGAAACCGTGGAAGAGAACACGCGGAAGTGGCGTCGAGCACGCCAGAGGCGCAGTCAAAAGACACTCGTCTGCCAAACGGCCGGGGGGGTAAAACAGCGAAACGTTGTGTAGCTACGGGGTGTGAAACAACACACCTGCGAAGAAACACAACCCCACGGGCCATGTTCCCATTGCAACGCGGCTCACACCGGTGGGTTACCAGACGTACATAACATAACGCACCGTTAGCTCGTAGCGCAGGGGGGGCGAGCGATGTATATAGGAGCGTTGAGGTCTGGTCGGGGGGGGGGGGGGGGGGGGGGGGGGGGGTGCTTAGGGTTTTTTCCTCAACGTCGACCCCACCCCTATTCCCTTGTTGTGGTGTTTTCGGTTGGTGCTGTGTTGATTACTCTGGCCTGGCTGCGTGTGTGAGTGTGTGTCGCAGCTTCCTGACACCCAGACACGTTCACTCGTTTCATGTTGAAATGCTTTTTGTCCATTCCACTTGTTTTAGTTTAAGGCCCAATCCCATTTCTACCCCTTACCCCTTCCCCTTCCCCCTACCCCTTGTTTGGAAGGGGTAAGGGGAAGGGGTAAGGGGAAGGGGTAAGGGGTAGAAATGGGATTGGGCCTTACCCCTTCCCCTTACCCCTTCAAAACAAGGGGGAGGGGTAAGGGGAAGGGGTAAGGGGTAGAAATGGGATTGGTCCTAATTCTACAGTATTTGGGTTGCATTCTGTTTGATTTGTTTCTATTCCTTTCGGAAAAATTCCATTTTGTTCCATCCTTTGTAAACACAGGGTCTGTTCCGTCTGGATTCTATTCACCCGGGTCCGGTTCTATACGGGTTCCGTTCGGCCGTGTTCTGTTCTATAGGGGTTCCACTCTATTCAGGCCCAGGTGTCCGGTTGTCTTTTGGTTGGTCGACTGGTTGCCCCGGGTTACCTACCTGGCTGGACGATGACGGTGACAAGGGCGACGTCCTGCTGCCCGGACGAGTCGGACACCTTCAGCTTGAAGGTGTAGTCCCCCTCCTGCATGGCGGACAGCTGCAGGGTGGGCGTGCGCACCCCCTGCACACACAGAGAGAACGGCCTCGGTATTCAGTCCCAGGTCAAAGGTCAAAGTTCAGCATTCAATTTATAACGTCGTAAGAGAAAAAAAGGAAAGACGAGGATAATGTATTTTTTTCCATCCGAGATTAAATAAGTGAATCTCATCTCAAAGCTAGAAACTGATTTCATTTGTATATTCTTGTGTTTATATACTATATACATATATCTGGGGTTACGTGGACTTGCTCCTTGTCATTTCTTAGTGGACTCGAGCACGATCCTTCTTCGCCTTAACTTTACTGCGTTAATAAACCTTCTAATGTTGACCACAGCATGCTGACTGTCTGACCTACCTATCCTCCACCTCGCCGAGGACTGACCTCCACCCCCACCCCCCTCGCTCTGAGGACTGACCACCACCTCCACCTCCGAGGACTGACCTCCACCTCCACCCCCTCGCTCTGAGTCCTGACCTCCACCCCCTCCACCTCCACCTCGCTCTGAGTCCTCGCTCTGAGTCCTCACCTGCATCTCCATCACCTTGGCCTTGCTCAGGGGGCTGAGGGACCACTCGTAGTTCAGGGGCTCGTGGTCGTCGGTGCTCTCGTTGCCGTACAGGGTGACGGAGTTACGGGGCAGCGTGATCACCTGCACACACCGCCGCCAGAACACACACACAGGTTAGTGCTAATCCTGCAGTCAACCACAACACACACATACACACACACACACACACACACAGGTTCAGTTAATCCTGCTGTTCACCACAACCAACACACACCCAGGTTCAGTTCATTCTGCATTCAACCACCGTGAATGCAGAACGCACGCACGCACGCACGCACACGCACACGCACACGCACACTCTGATTCTGAATCAGTTTGTACATTTGCATTTATGTCTCCATTTAGCATAAACTTTTATCTGAAGCGAGCTCAGCCTGCCAGCGTTACACTACAGGTTAGAGGCTGTGGATCTTGGGGATCGAACCGAGGACCTTTCCTGGCCAGGAGACGCACTAGTGACTACTAAGCAATCCTTCCCCCAACACAGACATTAATTTAACATAATGAAGAGAGTTGAAATATCTTGAAATATGGACTTTTTGTCCATATAGTGTTTAGTGTTTCCAGCATTGCCTTGAAGCATTAATATCCGTCATACGTTGTGTGCTTCTCTGAAAGCAGTCCCCCCTCCCCACGGCAGAAGAAGGGTTCCGGTGTGAGTGGTTCCTACCTGGTTGGGCCCTGCGTTGGCCACTGGTTTGTAGTCCGTGGCCTTGTTCACCAGCAGGGTGGCCTGGGTGGAGTTCTGAACTCCGTCCGAGTCGGTCACCGTCAAGCTGTGGACGTTGAGGAGAGAGTTCCCCTGTTGATGTTAGACTGAATACTAGGACAGGACTGCATGGAGCGCTCACATCCTGACCCACATCCTGACCCACATCCTGAACCACATCCTGACCCACATCCTGAACCACATCCTGACCCGTTTGATTCACCATACGACTTGCAAGACTTGCCTTCGAAGCTTTCGTTCCTTAACAGTTGAAATGTTGTTTTTCCTAATCAACAAAATATTACTGTAGAGACTGTAAGAGAACATTTCCCATGTTGCTGTACTTTGACTTCACAGTGACTGTGAGAGAACTACAATTCCCACTTGTCCAGTGCTGATGCTGTACAGTGACAGTGTTAAAGAACTACTTTACACTGGTGCAATTTATCCTTGATGCTGTAAATTGAATGCGAGAAAACTACATTTCCCATGTACATCGGCACGGGTCACAGGGCCGTCCTCACATGAAGGTGTAGCTCCCGGGGACCAGTCGGCTGAGGGTGAGGATGGGCGTGTCTCCGGTCACCTTCTCGTCCCTCAGGGGACCTTTGACCTCCTCCCAGCGCCACGCCACCAGTTTGTCGTCATCAGAGCTCTCTGAGAGGGAGGGAGAGGGAGAGGGAGAGAGGGAGGGAGAGGGAGAGGGAGAGAGAGAAGGTGAAGGACAGAGAGAACATACATAGACATAACGTATGGATCGAGATAGTGTCGGGAGAGAGAGACGGTATGGAGACGGAGAATGGGAGAAAACACAAGGAGAGAGAGACCAAGAGAATATAGGGAGAGAGATTGAGGTAAGGCAGATAATGAGAGAAAAAGAGAGTTAATGAGAGCAGAGAGAGTAAGAGTAAGGGGGCGAGAGAGAGAGAGAGAGAGACGAATGAATGGCTACTACACAATCCTTTGTATTGCTGCTCATGTTTGCATTTCTGCTTAGTTATTTATTTAGTTCTTTATGCTCATATTCAACCAAAAGAACGTTGAAGAGGTAACTCCGTTTCAAGTTTAAACACATCAGCAGAAGGTGAACATTAACATTAAAAGGCGCCAATAGGGGTCTCATTGGGCTGTCGGTGTAGGCGTGACAGACTCACGGCTGCCATCGATCACCGTTGAGCTGGTCGGCAAGGTGATCTCCTGGAAGGTGGGGGAAACCACGGCGACGGGAGGCTTGTTGACGCGGGGCTCTGTAGGGTGTGAGACACAGAAGAGGGTATTGATTTATTATTATTATTGATGGTTTATTTGATAGGGACAGATACAGTGTACATGGACAAGCTGAGAACAGCCGTCCAATGCAAGTATCATAGGGCTTATAGCGGATGCTGATATGCAACACCCGTCACTAGAAGGGCTTTTGTGAAAAAAAAAAAAAAGATACACTTCTCTTAACCTCATTGTTTTAAACTGATTACAGCGAGACACAATGAAGCACAAGGTAAAAAGAAGATAAGAGGTTAAAACCGTGTGCTAATAATAAGGTAAACAGAGCACAGCGAGATACAACAAAGCACTAGGTAAAGATAAAATAAAAGAGGTTAAAACAGTGAGCTAAAAATAAGGTAAACTTGAGTACAGCGAGATACAATAAGGCACAAGGTAGAAAGAAGATGAAAGAGGTTAAAACAGTGAGCTAAAAATAAGGTAAACTGAGTACAGCGAGATACAATGAGGCACAAGGTAGAAAGAAGATGAAAGAGGTTAAAAACAGTGAGCAAAAAATAAGACAGTGAGCCCAAAATAAGACAAACAGAGTAGAGCGAGATGCAACAAAGCAGAAGGCAAAAAGAAGATCAACCAAGTACAACAAGGCATTGTTAAAACAGGCCGCATGTCCCGGCACACCAAAGCAAACAAGGACGCGCGCTCCGTGATTCAGGCTGAGCACTGAGCACACAGCAGCTGGGCATGCTCACAGGATGTGTTGGCAATCACCAGGAGTTTGAATGAATGTATTGTAAACACATGTTGTTGACAGGAAGATAAGCGACCGGACCTCTCACGCTCTGGGATTCCTTCAGGTAAGGCGGTGGATATTTGGGGGTCGCAATCCCGGGACCTTTTCAGGCCAAGAGTCCAGAACCGTACCCACTACTAGACCAGCCTTTCTCTCTACTCCACCAGGGGGTTCACCTCACACTCTATAGCTCTGTGATACAGGGGCCAATCTATACGCAATCTATGCGGCCTCTCCATCTGGACTTTGGGGTGTTCAGATGGAACAAGCCCCTCTACGGTGGTGTGTGGGGGTGTAGTGTTGGTGTTTGTGTTGACAGGCGACTGAGCTCACCTGGTTTGACCGTGACGTTGACGTAGCCCTCGCCGCGGCCGCCGTCTCCGTCCACGATCACCTCAAACTCATACAGGCCGACCGTCAGCTGGGGAGGGGACAGAGGGGGGGGGGGGAGAGGGAGACAGAGAGACACGGGGGGAGAGAGAGGCAGACAGAGGGAGATAGAGAGACACAGGGGGGGAGAGAGAGGGAGATAGAGAGACATGGGGGGGGAGAGAGTGAGACAGAGAGACACCGACACACAGAGAGGGAGAGATAGAGAGACACGGGGGGGAGAGAGGGAGACAGACACACAGAGAGACAGAGAGACAGAGAGAGAGAGAGAGACAGAGAGACAGAGAGAGAGAGAGAGAGAGAGAGAGAGAGAGAGACGAAGAGAGTGAGACCGAAACCGACCCATTCTGAGAACACATCTGATGAAATCAACGTCCCAGAACAGTGATTGTGCGGGTCACTTTGATAGGGTGCTCGACAGGGTGTGTGCTGCGTCTCACCCTGCTCAGCTTCAGCGTCTTGTTGAACTTCCCCTCCATCTCTCCACTGGAGTCCTTTGGGTGGGTGATGAGATGCCAGTCAAACGAATACTTGGACCCTGGAAAACAAGTAAAACAAGTGTATCAACCTCCACCATCAATCAGACGAACCGTGCCAAACAGAGACAGTGTGTCCATGTGCATTCATTTCCATCTCACTCAAGATTCAATGCATCTCAGTCGGGTGTGGCTTGACGAGGCTGGCTGCTAGCGCCAGCTTCAGGGGCTGTGGCAGCTCGTACCCGCGAGCTTGCTCCCGAACGTTTTGCGTTGGGGTGATATTTAAGGGTTGATGAACTCAGGTGATAGGAAAATTCCTAACTACAGTGATTGCAGATAACAGTGTTCCTATCTACAATTCCGTCTGGGAGTTGTTCAAACTTGAATTGTCCGTTCACGGGGCCGAGCAGCGTCTTCTCGTCTGCCTCTGTTGTGTTTCAACGCAAATGACACACCGGGTCAAAGAGCACTATAGAAGCGGGATTAATCTGCGTTCATTTCTTTAGCGTGTTATTTTTTCTGTGATAAATTAATCAAATTTAACGCGTTAATTTGACAGCCCTAATTTATAGTATTATATACAGTTTTGTGCATGCCAGTGTATGTGAGTGAGCGGGTGAGTGAGTGAGTGGGTGAGTGGGTGAGTGAGTGAGTGAGTGAACTGGTGAGCGGTTGAGTGTCGGTATGTGCGCACATGTGCGTGCGCGTGTCTGTACCGGTCTTGGCGGCCGGGACCACGAAGGCGTTGAGCTCCACCTCGTTGTTGGGCAGGATGACCTCCACGCTCTGCCCCGCCGACACCGCCAGCTCCCTCACTGCCATGGCAACCGCAGCGTCGCCACGGAGACGGGTCAGGACAGGACCGGGCAGGACAGGACAGGACAGGACAGGAGGTTAACGGCGATTGATTGATGGTTTAATCATTCAGGAGATCGCCATGGCAACAAGCATCCACGTCTCCGTCTCCGTCGCCGCCTTACCTGCCGCCGTCGGGTTGGTCAGCGCTACCGTGAGTGAACTGAGGCCACGTGGCGACGTGGCCTCCGCGCCCTCCGTGGCGTTGGAGGCCGCGGCGACCTCGGCGGACGGCCCCGTCGACGCCGGCGGGGCCTGGGTGCGGACGGGCGGCGGTGCGGCTTCTGCGCTCCCATTGGCCGACGGGCCGAGGCTGCTGCTGCTGCTCTTGGGGGTGGTGGGAGGGAGAGCGACGGCGGGGGGGGGCTCCGGGTCGGCCTGCGTGGTGCTCCTCTGCAGGGGGGGGGGGGGGGGGGGGGGAGAGGGACGATGAAGGGAGGCGTCGGGTCTGGGATACGCTCTCGACGCGGTTAGCATGTGATAGCTAACCTGCTAGTGTCTAGGAGCATATGCTACTGTCATATCAAGGGGCTGAAGGAAGGATGGAAGGAAGGAAGGAAGGGAGGGAAGGGAGAGAGGAAGGAAGGAAGGAAGGAAGGAAGGAAGGAAGGAAGGAAGGAAGGAAGGACGGGAGGAAGGGAGGAAGGGAGGAAGGTAGGGAGGGAGGACGGGAGGAAGGGAGGGAAGGAGGGAGGGAGAGGGAGGTAGGAAGGAAGGAAGGAAGGAAGGAAGGAAGGTAGGAAGGAAGGAAGGAAGGTAGGGAGGACGGGAGGGAGGGAGGAAGGGAGGGAAGGAGGGAGGGAGAGGGAGGTAGGAAGGGAGGAAGGAAGGAAGGAAGGAGAGAGGGAGGAAGGGTGGGAGAAAGGGAGGGAGAAAGAAATGAATGAAAGAAGGAAGGGTTTGACATAGGGAGGAAGGGAGCGAGGAGTAAAGGAAGGAACGGAGGGAGGAAGGAAGGAAGGGAGGGAGGAAGGAAGGACTGTTTCCCGAAACACCTTACCTTACCTGAATGAACATGGCCACCGCTGCACCTACAGCCTAAAGTAAACACCTTACCTTACCTGAATGAACATGGCCAACAGTGCACCTACAGCCTAAAGTACAGCTCGTGTGAAATGAGTGTGCGGGCCCTCCTACCGTGTTGGCATGGGGATGAGTTCTGTGTGCCCGGCGCCGCCTCACGGATCGCTTCTGGATCACCGGGCCCTGGGAGAACAGGTCAGACACAGGTCAGATACACAGCGGAGAAACGTCAGGAATATATCATTCAGACTTGTATGGCCCTTTTTTTTGGTGGCTCATTCATTGTTCATACTGGGGGTCATAATAATCAGTCCCAACAGTGTAATGACTAGATGTGTCATTTAGCCAAGGATTTTAACAAAGGATCAAGCTAGCAGTTAAAAGGATCCAATAACTCATAATTCCACATTCCAGCAGCTAGCTGTGAATCTAATGTTCTCAGGAAATGTGCCATCTGACTGTGAAGTAGGCTGCCAGAAGTTCATCCCGCTGGCCAAAACGAACAGGGCTAGCCGGTATTTTTATGACGAACAATCAGGAAATGTCTCCTTAAAGTCAAACTCCCGATTGCCTGCATTTCTCTGCCTGTCTACCAACTGAGCTGATCTGTGCGTGTTCGATTGGGCATTTTTTTCTTGGGTATGGCTTAGGGCAAGAGACATTTTTATTACGTTTGATATTTTACTCGTTACAGGAACTTCGTGTAAATCTTGCTTATTGCTCCTTTAAACCTAAACTCACCCGCCATTGATGCAGGAAGTGCAAAGCTATTTGTTAATATGAAAGAGTTTGGATTCACATTAAAAAAATTAAATAAAATCACTGAAAACCTTGAGCAACGTGTTCCGGGCTTTGTATAAACCAAAACCAAAGGGGCATCAATGGGCCAACTTCTCCTCGGGATCAGAGCTCATTTGATTCCAACACACGCAAGAAAAAGTACTCCCTTGCATCCGAAGAAGTACTCCCCTACATCCAAATAAGTACTCCCTTACATCCGAAGAAGTACTCCCCTACATCCGAAGAACTACTCCCCTACATCCGAATAAGTACTCCCTTACATCCAAAGAAGTACTCTCCTATATCCGAAGAAGTACTCCCCTACATCCGAATAAGTACTCCGTTACATCCGAAGAAGTACTCCCCTACATCTGAATAAGTACTCCCCTACATCCGAATAAGTACTCTCTTCCATCCGAAGAAGTACTCCCCTACATCCGAATAAGTACTCCCTTACATCCGAAGAAGTACTCCCCTACATCCGAAGAAGTACTCCCCTACATCCGAATAAGTACTCCCCTACATCCGAATAAGTACTCCCCTACATCCGAATAAGTACTCCCCTACATCCGAATAAATACTCTCTTCCATCCGAAGAAGTACTCCCCTACATCCGAATAAGTTCTCCCCTACATCCGAAGAAGCACTCCTCTACATCCGAATAAGTAATCCCCTACATCCGAATAAGTACTCCCCTACATCCGAATAAGTACTC
Source organism: Gadus chalcogrammus (assembly GCF_026213295.1). Classification (NCBI taxonomy): domain Eukaryota; kingdom Metazoa; phylum Chordata; class Actinopteri; order Gadiformes; family Gadidae; genus Gadus; species Gadus chalcogrammus. Next base: position 4,197,765 of record NC_079433.1, on the reverse strand, counting down.
CCCTACATCCGAATAAGTACTCCCTTACATCCGAAGAAGTACTCCCCTACATCCGAAGAAGTACTCCCCTACATCCGAATAAGTACTCCCCTACATCCGAATAAGTACTCCCCTACATCCGAATAAGTACTCCCCTACATCCGAATAAATACTCTCTTCCATCCGAAGAAGTACTCCCCTACATCCGAATAAGTTCTCCCCTACATCCGAAGAAGCACTCCTCTACATCCGAATAAGTAATCCCCTACATCCGAATAAGTACTCCCTTACATCTGAAGATAGCCTCCCCCATGGACCCTGGGGGGATCCCTACCTTGTCCAGCATCTGCAGCAGGCCCAGGGACTCCTGGTGGGGCTGGGGCAGGGAGACGATGGCGCAGCCCCGGTCCCTGGAGCAGCTGAGCTGGACGCAGTGGCCCCCCAGGCTCCACACCGCGCCGCAGCTGGGCGACAGGCAGCAGGACTGCCAGCAGGTGGCGCCAGCGTTCCCCCGGGCCAGGGGCCTCCAGCCCAGGCCGAGGACGCTGCTCCAGTGCATGCCCAGGACGCCTCCCGTCACCCTGCAGAGGTTAGCCGAGACTTCTGCCGGGACGGGGGGAGGGAGAGGGGGGAGAGAGAGGGGGGGGGGGGGGAGGGGGTAGGGAGAGGGGGGAGGGAGAGGAACCGGGGAGAGAGAACAAGTCAATGAATACTAATAAAACAGGAAAGGCTAAAGCAACAGTTGAAAGGGTCTGTTATCTGGGAACACATGTTGGACTGCGGCCAACAATGTGGGTCTCATTTCGAAACAGCAGAAATGCCTAATGAATAATATTATGTCTGGAGGACATTTATTGACACGAGCCAGAGCCCAACCGACTGAGATCAGAACAGAATGTACAGAGTTCTAAACCAACGTAGTGTTGAAAATTAGTTTTAAAACGACCACCGAGTTCTAAACAGACCATAATCCTAAATAAACTGACCATAGAGATCCAAACAGATGGAATAGTCCTAGAGTGGCCTTTCTACAACTGTGTCCGTAGATAATCCAACCATTGAGTTCTAAACAGACCATAAAGTTGTAAGCTGAATGTAGCTCTAAAGTGACTTTAGAATGGTTCTAATCCGGATGGGGGGGCCAAACTGGGACAGTTCCCTGATCCACGGCCCTTCTGTCACGACGGGGAATATTATGGGATGCAGGTGAATTAATGCAACTTCGGACTTGAAGCCACACAGAGAACGCACTGTGGGCTTTTGTCAGCAAACACACACAGGATCTTTTGTCCTACTTTAGACTGTAGCAAACTGTGAGTCCAGTGTAACCCCACACACACACACACACACACACACACACACACACACACACACACACACACACACACACACACACACACACACACACACACACACACACACACACACACACACACACACACACACACACACACACACACACACACACACACGAGGGACAGAGCCAGAAGGAGACAGAGGGAGACCGAGGGAGACAGAGGATAGCTGGCACACAAACTGTGTTAAGCCACCGCACCCACAAACCAACAAACAGGGCCACCTGAAGCACCCGAAACGATCACTGTGAGATGGCAGAGAAAACCTGAGCCGCCCTGGGTAACCAAAGGCCTGTTTGGCGGGAACGGAGATTATCTCTGAATTGTTGTTGAACCTTTATGCACACAAAGCAGCCTCATTGAAGTTAATCACCTCTTTATAAAGGGTGACCTGGTGTGTGTGACGATGCGTGTGTCGTTCTGACCAGCTTGATTAGTGTCTCCTCATCGACAACACCTGGCATGAACGAGGAGAATCGACACTGCAGGGAAACCCGCCCCCTCGAGGTCAACAGTCTAAGGTTGGGTGGCCAGAGGCTTCCTATTGGCTAGTCGTACCTGTGGGCGGGTGTAGGGCCCAGAGGAAGAGCAGTGATAGGACGTGGTGAGGTAGGTAGCGTGGGGGAGACATGGTCCCGGAAAGCAGAGGACCTGGTGGGAGACATGGAGGGAGTTAGACATCGGACCACCAGGGGAAATAAAGGGTGAATCCCAATGCAAACCCAGGACTTTAAGCATCAACATTTTAATAATATATAGTTTAAAGACATAATAATCAACTATGACTCGATGTCGAATCTACAGAAAAACGAGGGAGGGAAACCACTTGAAATGACCTTTAGACCACATGCAACAGAAAACGTCATCGAAAACAGACGTCAACATGTGACACTTCTTGAGTCACCCTCTCCTTACAATCATTAATCAACGATAGCACACGGAGCAACAATACGTCTGGACTACAATATGTCTGGAGGAGGACTACAGCTCAGGCGGAGCTCACCTCTTCTGTAGGTCCCGAAGAGGAGGAGGAGGAGGAGGAGGAGGAGGAGGAGGAGGAGCCGTGCCTCCCACCAGGAGGCTCCGGGGGGGGGAAGTTAGGTGGGCAGGGAGGTGACGCGAGGTGAGGGGTGAAGACAGGACGACAGCGGTGGCGTTCGAAGCGGCAGTGTCAACATGGCTGCTCTCTGGTCCTCCACGACACGATCCGCTCAGACACGACCGCTCTGCAGACAGAAGAGGAGGAGGAGGAGGAGGAGGAGGAAGAGGAACCGATGAAATAGGGCGAAGACATGACTCATGCGGAAGCGAAACATGAGCAAGGCCAATTTTTTCACTCCTTAACTTAGCTCTCATTTCTTCTTCTGCCCTTCCCTCACCTCTTCTCTTCCATCTTGTTTTCACCTCCACACTCTTCCCTGCTCCCCTTCTCCCTCCCTCATTCCCCACTCCTCTCTCCTTCTCCCTTCCCTTCCCCTCTCCTCTCCCCACTCCTCAGAGCCCAGGCTACTCTCTCCATAGTCCCTTTGTTTCCCTCCTCTCTGTGTATTTCGGTGTCACTCCTTGAAGGCCTCCGATATCTTCCTCCGATATCTTCCTCCGATATACTCCTTGATTCGACCGTAGCCCCCGGATAACTTTTGCTTGATTAAAGCGTTGAATGAATTATTAACCAGGATATTTTAATCACACACACACACACACACACACACACACACACACACACACACACACACACACACACACACACACACACACACACACACACACACACACACACACACACACACACACACATCATAAAAACAATGTTTGTTCTGCTAAATAATAGCAGGCTCTATATGGCTCCAGCTCTCACAGGGTGCTGCAAAAATACATATTAAAAGATAATTTAAATGATGATGACATTTAAATTAATTCAAAATGGTATACCCAAATGAGCAACACGTGGATAAAGTTCTGGAACACCCTAGCCAGCGTCTACACCGTCTCTGCCTTTGTGGACAATAAAGTTCAGACATTATTTGTTTCGGGTCAACTGCTTTACAGTGTGTTTGCACAGCTCAATCAGACTGGCCACTTGTTTGTGAACGTGTGGTTCCCTCGGCTGAGAAGGGCTATACAGCCTGTTTACATTATAGATCCATTCAGTGTAAGTGGCGTGTTACACTTCAGGTGGCCCTGGTCATTTCCTGGTGGAAACCCTCTCGAAAGCTCTTTAAAAATGGCAATTTACCTACTAATTGTAAAAAAATAAATAAGAAAAAAATATCGTTGTTATAATAAACAAGATATGACTTCTATTCACGTTTGGAGAATAGGATGTCAGTCATGACACTTCACAATATGATGACACATTTGTTTATAATAAACGTCACACTAATGGCGTGTGACTGAGGGACAGTGTGACGTGAACGTTGAGAGGCATGCAATGGCAGGCTGAGGAACGCTAGGAAACATGTGATGGACAGTCGACTGTGTCATGTCACAACTTAAGAGGTAAACGTGTATGCTCGTTACTATTACATATTTGTTTATTAAACGTGTCTCCTGTGACTTCTAATGTCTCATTACAGGCTTTTGCTGCTGCATGAAGAACAGGAAAACACTAAGGCATGGAACCTATCCAGATCATAGGATACATACAGATCTAAGACAGCTGGGGGTAACACTACAGCTCGATCCTGCATCCTACCAGACGGCCATACGGTTATGTTATGAGTGTACCAATAAAGAGGATTTACAACTGTTATGTCTGGTAGACTGATAAGGTAACTCGGTTGCCAGCATCTTAAATCAGACCTTGCAGTACAGATAATTAAACTCAAAACGCTGTTATGGGTAGGAGTTCTTATCACTCCTGACTCAAGAAGAAACAATTTCCCAGTTTCCCTCTTACTTCCTAATCAACAGTCTGCTTCCTTTTGGGAAAACAATTGGATTGGCTACAGCCGGGACACATATAGTCTGTCGCCTCATAGTTTTAATACGTTATCTTCTTTACAAGGCCCCCGTTTCAAGGGTAGCCCAACAAAATACGAGGCACACGTACCTTATCGAACCTTTGCCCCACATTACTGCTCAGTGAACGTCCCGCGCATAGCCCACTGTCTATAGCGGTCTCTATGTATGGCCGTCCGTCAATCTGTAGGACCGTCCCCCCGTCTCTAGGGCCGACCCCCGGTCTCTAGGACCGTCCCCCCGTCTCTATGGCTCTCCTCTCCCCCTGTCCCCCGGTCACTAGGATCCTCCCCCGGTCCGTCGGACCGTCCCTCGGTCTCCACATCCGTCCCCCGGTCGTTACGGCAAGCGTAGCTGCGCAGAGATGCTCACTCACGCGACACAGTCACCTGCCGTGATGACAGCTCTGCCAGTTGGCTCAGTGTGGGACTACTGGGTGGTCAACAGATCGACGCAAGATATAAGGTCATAAACAACGCAGTCTCTTACTACTGACCGGGAAATTTGCTTTTTTTCTCCCTCTCGTTTGCATTTGAGTCAACTTCAATTTCCCAAAACGGGAGGGAGTGGAATTATGAAACACACACACGCACACGTTTCTGACTGCTGCAACGTCGACTGGAAAGTCCTCTTGAAATGAATGGATGCCACCCGATCGTCCGGTATTACCCGATGTCCCGATTAGCCAACCTTAAATATAATACTATTTGGACCGTATACTAGAGTAAGGCAATGGGGCACATCCTTCAAAATGGTGGACTCATTCATTATGGAGCTTTACATGTTTCAAACCACACACATATATACGTCTATGGTGTCTAGGGGACACGTCCAGCTGGTTCACATATCTAGCCTCTCTCTCTGCTGAATAATAAGCTCTCGTTTTTAATAACAAGATTTCGCAATACAACTCATGGTGGCTACTACTATGCATTGAATCGTTTCTAAATACCTTGAACCATCACCACGACTGTGATGATAATCCACGGCTGCACACGAGAGATATCCCCGGGTAATGTACATAATGTACACCATGAACACATAGGAGCATCGGGGCGCTTTTAAGCTAACAGCTGTGGGTAGATCGTCAACCCTTACCGATCTTTTCAATACAAACACAAGACGAACGGAAAGCGCTTACACATGTCGAGGTGTGCAGGTATATCCTGTGGGTCTGCCGTTGGTTGTCGTCGCGTTGCTCACTGTACACTATCGAGGTCAGCTCGGTTGTTTTCTCCTGGTTTCCCTCACTGGAGCTGACGGCGCTCACACACGGATGATGCTGCTGCGCCGAACTCTCCTCTAGTGGCCCCTACCGGCGACCGTGAGCACTGCGCCTTAGTTTGCTCTGGCGATTCCTACCGTCGACAGTGAAGTGAACGCTGCACCTTACCATTCAATTCAATACAATTCAAGGAAGTTTTATTGGCATGAGAAACAAACATTTACATTGCCAAAGCGGTTATAAAATAAAGAGGTCAAAATATAAAACGTTGAATACAAAATATATATGCACACATATCAGATATTCCACTGTACTTAATATCTAAAAAGTAAAATGTTGGATATTATTTTAAAAGTAGCGACCCCTATCGTCGACTGTGAAAACTGTACCTTAGTTTTCTCTAGCGCCTCCTATTGTCCACAATGCGAACCTTGGGATTTAATGTGATACATCCACATTGGATGATTCGCTTTGTTTATTTTTATTCTATCACCGTATCTATTCGGGTGATATTTGACACGGGGGGGACGTTACTATCTTTAATTGTAGTCCACATCACGTCTTGCTGACGTTTAAAACAGGCACCAAAATGGCTTCCCGCTACGGCGCAGTGAAACACTCCGTGATTGGCCTGTAGGTACATGCGGAGCGATGTGATTGGTTGGGCGCAGCTTTGTTTTGACAGCTCTCTTCCTGAAAATGCTCACGTTGTTGTAGTGTGGGACTGATGCATCGAGGTAGTTTTATTTTGTACATCTTTACTTTATTGAGCTCTCGCAAGTTGTTCTTATAATATAACATTTCAGTTGGTTAGAGTTAAGGTGTGTAAATAGGTTTTCGTCTTATAGCCTAGCATAGTGAAATTAGCTTTGGTGCTTTAACCAGACGTGATCACATGCGTTGTTTCGGATGATGTTGGTTTCTATTCGTTGTTCCCGTTTCTCAGTCGTACGATTTCATTCATGTTGTTCTTTTTAGGACCTCAGTAACGTTGGATCCTACGTCAAGATGACCCAAGTTACCGAAGTTGCTGTTCTGAGCACGGTGGATGAACCTAACGCCCATGATCCTGCCCTAGCTGAGGATGAGGAGGATGGAGGAGAAAGAGTCGAGCCGATCACGGAAGCAGGGGAAGGCCTGACTCCTTCCCAGAGAGAAGTGTTGGAGAGATGTCTCCACGCTCTTACGCATGCTAAGAACGACAGCCACACGCTGGCGGCGCTGCTCCTGGTAGGGACCCTGAAAATAACGGGTTGTTTATACAAGTGTCACTGACGCATTCTTATTCCCATGTATCCTTATCTCCCGTTGTCTGATGCAACAGTGCAATTTAACTCAAGTGTTATGACCGTTTTTCTCAGATCACGCGCATATGCCCCGCCAGTCAGCTCGACAAACCCACCCTGAGACGCATCTTCGAGGCGGTCGGTCTGAACCTACCGCACCGGCTTCTCGTAACGGCGGTCCGGGGGAGCGACTCCGCCACGGCCAGCCTGCCCCCCGAGGAGCTCCTCTCCCTGGGCACGGCCCTGCTCGCCGCGCTGAGCACGGACCCCGACATGGCCTCGCACCCCCACCTGCTGTCCACCGTCCCGCTCCTGCTGGGGCTGCTGGCAGACGGACCCTCACAGACCCAGGGGACCCCCGGGCAGAACCCCACAGCAGAACCACACTCTGGTCCTGATGGTGGAGGCGGCGGTAGTGATGATGTTGGCGGCGGTGGGGAAAATGCCCAAGAGGCCCCAGACTCCACTCCCAGACTGGACCAGGCCATGGCTGCGGACTGCTACCAGATCCTGGAGGCGGTGTGCTCATTGGAGACGGGCCCCGAGCAGCTGTTGAGCCGGGGAGCGGTACCCACCCTGTGCAGAGCCATCGAGCACAACCAGGTAGACCTCCAGGCTAAATACACTACCGTCGGGAATTGTATCTGGAAATATTCCATCTTTTTGGTTAAATATTTCAGTTCAAACACCCAAAACATAGCAGAATTAGTGGCAAACTGTTTTACTAACTTAGTAATTTCATACCTGCACTGTCAGACATTTGTTCATATTCATTAACCCTTCTTACCTTTTATGTCTGTGTTCTTATCGACTCAATTTAAATGCCTTTTAGGAGCCTCAATGTGAAAATGGGACTCCTGCCCATGTCCAGCCCTGTGAATTGCCTTTGTGTTTTGGTTCTGTAAACTTAACCGTAAGCCCTCCACCCACCCCGCCCCTCTGTGACCAGGTGTTGAGCCAGGAGAAGGGGCTTCCCCTGCTGGGCTGCCTGCTGTCCGGCCGGTCCCGGGAGAAGGCGTGGCGGAAACACCCGGAGCTGCTCCTCTCCCTGCTGGCCCGCGTCTCGGCCCACTTCCGCCAGGCCCAGGGCCAGGCCCGGCTGGACCAGTGCTCCCGGCTGACGCAGTTCCTGCCTCCGCCAGGGGTGGCGACGGAGAGCGCGGCGCTGCAGGCGGTGGTGGCGGCGCTGTGGGAGGAGCTGAGGCCCATGACGCAGGCCAGGCTCACGCCCGCGCAGATCGGCCCCCTCCTGGTGCTCGGCGCCTGTCTGCTGGACCTGGGCGGCTGGGAGCCGGCGGGGCCGCCCAAGTTCTGCTGCCTGCTGGTGAACCGGGCCTGTGTGGAGGTGAGGATGGGCCTGGAGGAGCCGCCCGGGACGGAGATCAGCGCCGAGCTGCAGCACACGCTCACAGGTGGGTCGGACGGTTAATGATACAGGTTGGGTTGGTTAGGTAGTAATTATAGAACTTATAGAAGTCAGTACTCACCGACTGAATACTTGTACTGGTACTTGGGAGTGTTACTACTAGTACTAGTATGTATAAAGTATTGTTACAGCTGTGTGTTATGTAGTGTTACAGTCGGGATTGATTCGTAGTAGTTAAAGCTCTTCTAAAGGAGAGGGCTTAGTGTTACTGGTATTTATAGTCTAGTGTTACAGGTGTTTATAGTATTATAGGTTTGTGTGCACAGCTTTGTATACAGTACAATGGATCTCGTATAAATATACAAGATTGCGCGCTACGTTACTTTAAACACTCTTTTTTTTTTATGACACATGTATCCTACTGTTCACAATGAATACAGAAAAATGTATCCAATCCTTTTTTTGCACAATTTGAGGTTTTGGAACAGTCCTAACTGAACATGCTCCTAGGCTGCTATCGCATCATGGAGGCCGCCATGGAGCAGGCCTGCAGCCAGGCACTCGCCCAGAGTGAGGCCCCAGCCCAGCCTGCCATCACTGGGATCAGCCTTCAGCAGAGCCGGCAGGTCCTGCTGGTGCTCCAGGAGGCCTTCGCTGCTCTGATATACCACCTGTCACAGGTACAGGGAAAACTGTACAAGTGAATGAGTTAGTTTGTGTGGCTACCGGGGCCCAAATGGTCTGTTTAGACTTTTGGCATGAGATATGCGGGAAATGTTTTAAATTCTGTGCGTCTCTTAACTGTAGAGCTACTTACTACTCTTTAGTAATTGAACTGATGCTTGTGTCCCAAGGGACTTGCAGTATATATAGCTTTAGTTGTGTGTGGTTTGGGTACAGGTAGGATTAGGCATCTGGCTCTAGGATGTGTGTACACGTACCCTGGGCATCAACATCAATGGAGTTCATTAACACTACAGCGACTTACAAGAATAACATTTGTCAGAAGACGGTGAAACAACAGTAAACCTTTAACGGTATAGTAAGGATGATGACTCAAGTTTCAAGGATTAGCAATTGTACGGCTAACCCATTCCCCGTACACAACAGAGATGGCTAGGATAAGATGCTGCACAACTAGTTTCTTCTTCAGTCCCACTTCTCAACTCTCCTCCTCCCCCTCCCTCCAAGGTGGACCCCAGTCGCTATGGCGACCCGTTTGTGTTCGCCACGTTCCGCTCGCTGTGCGCCTGGCTGGCCGAGGAGACGGCCTGTCTGAAGGAGGAGGTGACCGCCCTCCTGCCGTTCCTGATTGGCTACGCCAGGGCCCATCTGATGGGGGAGGGCCCCGACCAGAGCCTCTCCCATTGGATGTCTGAGATGTCCGTCGGGGAAGAGGGCGGGGCCTGGTCGGGCGGTCAAGCGCTGAGGTAAGAGAGGGACGAGGCCGATGGAAGTACTTGGTCAACAGCGGAACTAGGGTGTAATGGAGAAATGCGTCGATTGATCAACGCAGCTTCACAAATGTGCTCGCCCCGCAAAAAAGAAAATGATGACTCTGCACGCCTTGACTTTTGATCAATGTGTTGCAAATCTTAGACTTGTGACAGAGCAGAGTGTGTGTGTGGGGGGAGGGGGGGGGGGATGGAACGGGACGAGACGAACCAATCAGAAGACGAAGCACTCCTTCGCGTACTCTCATCAAGTCTACAAGCTCTCGCATTTCGCAACGTATTAACCTTCACACTTGTCCTCCTCTCCCTCCCTCCCTCCTCTCCTCCTCTCCTCCCTCCCTCCTCTCCTACGTCCCCCCCAGGTACCTCCTGCCGGCCCTGTGCCACCTCTCGGCGGAGGACGGGCCCCGGAAGGTTCTCCTCTCCCTGGAGGCCCCGGCCCTGCTGGTGGAGTTCGTGTCGCGGGGGTGGGCCCGTCTGAAGGGGAGGGCGGGGGTCACGACCCCCCGGGACCCCGGCCTGGAGACGGCCTGCTCCGCCCTGCTCAACTTCACCGTCACGGAGCCCGACAGCGTCAGGTTAGCACCACCTTAACAGACCACCGAACCCCAACCTCCGTCAGGTTAGCACCACCTTAACCGCTGAAGCACCAACACTACTGGACAGAGTAGCAGCCTAGCGTAGCTCGATTAGCAGCACACAGTGTGTAGACGGACCCATCGCTAAACATGTACACATGCACGTCTGCAGTGCCTGGTGGATATTCATCTTTATTTGCCTTCTTACACGTTTATTCTACATTTCTTCTAAATTATTTATTGTATTGAATATCTTTTTTTTTTTAAAAAGCTTTCACAATTTGATTCCTGCCAATGTCTAACACGTTGAATGGCCGTGGTGTTTGAACTGTGCTGTACAAGAAGCCCTTCTTATAAAACATCATCCACAAACCAATCCGGCATTCACATACTGATTACCAGGACTAGTTATCAGGAGTACACGATGTCCTATACACGATGTCCTATTCGTGTTACAGGGACAAACGGATAATAATCATACAACGGTGTTTATATGACCAGTTCCTATTCGAGCGAGCCGATAACAGTATTATAATTGAACCAGCTCTCTTACAGTTGAGTGACATAGACACTCATTCGTTTTTTTTTCTTGTTTGTTTAGGAATGACCCGTGCTTTAGGACCCTGGAGACTCTCCTCAGCGAAGCACTTCCTGTTCTGGTCCACAAGCCCGCCCTCCTCGTCCTCGCTGCCAACCTCTGCACTCTGGGCCTCATGATTGGCCGGCTGATGCCAGCGACGTCAGGTGACCTACCCAGTGTTTCCTGAATGTCAGGACTTCCTGACATTCGGTCAAATAGTTATGCAAAGCCACCGTTATTCTGGTAATATTTACTGTTAAGTTATTTTTAGTACATTTATGTGAATGACATTAAAACAAGATTCAGCATGTTCAGAAACTGTTAGCAGTGAGGCTCCTTGCTTAAGGCCTACAGGTCGGCTGGGGACGATTGTGGAATCGAACCCACGACCTTTCAGCTAGTTGACCCACCCTTAAGTTAACATGCGATTTCTTTCATCATAAGAAGCATCTTAAAGGCTGTTCACTGTTACAGTATCAAAGTAGTCTGTGCTTTTAGGGGGTAGATTTAGATCCATAACCATCCATCGCCATGACGATCCTAACTTGTAGTCATTGCTTTTGGGGGGCCAGATTATGATCCATAACCACCCGTCTATCTCCATGACGATCCTCACTCCTCCTCCTATCCCCCCCCATCCGTCTCCATGACGATCCCAACTCCTCCTCCTCCCCCCCATCCGTCTCCATGACGATCCTCACTCCTCCTCCTCTCCCCCCCCATCCGTCTCCATGACGATCCCAACTCCTCCTCCTCTCCCCCCCCATCCGTCTCCATGACGATCCTAACTTGTAGTTCTTGCTTTTGGGGGGCCAGATTATGATCCATAACCACCTGTCAATCTCCATGACGATCCTCCTCCTCCTCCATCCCCCCATCCGTCTCCATGACGATCCTAGCTCCCCCCCCCCCCCCTCCATCCGTCTCCATGATGATCCCCACTCCTCCTCCTCTCCCCCCAATCCGCCTCCATGACGATCCTGACTCCTCCTCTCCCCCCATCCGTCTCCATGACGATCCTAACTCCTCCTCTCCCCCCATCCGTCTCCATGACGATCCTAACTCCTCCTCTTCCCTCCCCCCCCCCCCCCCCAGGTCCGGCCGAGTCGGGCCCGCGGCGGTTCTTCTCGGCAGCGCTGCGCTTCCTCAGCGGGGCCCTGGAGGGGCCCGGCCCCCGGCCCGGCCCCGTGGCGGTGAGCTCCGCCTGGGAGGCGTGGTGGGGCGAGGCCCAAGAGCTGTGGAGGCTGGGGCTGCAGGCCCTGGGCGGCTGCGTGCGGGCCCAGCCCTGGCTCTCGGCCCTGGTGCGGGAGGAGGGCTGGCTGGCCGGCACCCTGGCCCTCCTGGAGACGGGGGCCCGGCTGCCCGACCAGCGGACCCAGGAGGCCCTGGAGGAGGCCCTGTGCGCGCTGGCCGAGGGCTGCCCCGCCTGCCGGCAGGAGATCGGGGGCCGCATGAGGGCGGGGCGGGCCGAGGGGGCCCTGGGGGGCATGGGGGCCCTCAGGAAGACGGTGGGGGTCAAGTGAGACGCTGGGGGGGGGCGGGGTCATATAGAAAGAAGGCGTGGCCTGACGGAGAACGTTTTAACTCGCAACTTGTAGCAGAAGTATATTCCCTCCCGTAGCTAAGGCTCTTATTGTATGATAAAATGAAGAAGGTCAAGCACTCTCGCAGATGGAGCCCAAGGGTTACACGTTGGTCTACTATATAGACTAATAAAGTGATAATAAAGCATGTATAAGTCACTACAATGGTCGTCGTGCTCGGATTGCATTCAGGCAGGAGAACACTGATGTGTTTTTTTGTTGTAAGCTATGGAAATGTTCAAAGATATGTTTAATAAAGAGCTATTTTGGTAATAAAATTCTGTTTCGTTTTGTTTCATTAAAATTGAACATTCGGGGAGGACTGAGGATGAATGGTCCGCTTTTGTCATGAAGGTAAACGCGGATCACCAACCGGTCATACTGTGAGTGACCACAAGATGGCGTGCCGGCTTCTATATCGAGATGCGTCGCTATGTAAGGAGACGGGTCGTCAGGACGGTCCCGATGGAACAGAAATGTGCCATTTCCTAGTGTCGTCTTATTCTAATAAAAAAACGTTAATTTGATCGATTTTGGAGCTATGTCTCTTAATTATTGGCAAAACAATAAGGAAACTTCTGATAAATGCTAATACGGCTAAATGGCCGCCAGTAGCATACATCAGGACTATTTCAAGAAATAACGCGAAAAAGTGCGCTTTTATTCAGATAATTAAGAGGTGCGATTTAAGTCAGCATTGACAGTAATTAACACAGTGTATGTGATTCATAACTTGACATACTACTAATAATAACATACACGCAATATAAAACACCCCACTGTCTCCGTTTTAATCCCGTGTCTAAACCGTGAAAATTAGCGGACAATGATGCCGGGTGCCGTGGTATTGTTTCGTCCCAAAGTTTGCACCCTCTCTCTCTCTCCCCCTCTCGACTCCTTCACCACCCAGCCTCTCCTCCCCCCTCCCTCCCTCCCTCCCTCCCTTTCTCTTTGTGACTCATCCATACAACTCCAGAGTCTCTTCTCCAACTAAGTCACTCCGCTCTCCACCTTCTACCGCCTCCCATCCCTCTCGAGCTCCCCAGCCGCAGCAGCAGGACTCCCCGCAGACCCGCGCGAAGCACACCGACGGCCTCGCGATGCTCTGGAAGTCTCGCTCCAAGAACGAGCTGTATGGAGCTCAGGTAAGCGACGTGCAACCGTATTAACGTGTTTTTGCTCCGTTGCTGACTGTCTATGACTGAGTGAGTAAGACTGGGTTCAATGTATATGGTCAAACTGGAAAACCGTTTTTTGCTGTCTGTTTTTGGATGCGCAAAGCCTGGTGACGTTTTATACTAGCCTAAACCTTTTGGATAAAGACTTTGCGCTGACTGTATTAATTGTAATGCGGAATGCTGAGACCGGAATTATAATCCAGCAGTTTATTATTTATCATGTGTTTCGACGCACGAGGAATGGAAGAAAGAATTAATTGAAATGAATCGCAGTAGGCCTGCGTTTGGCGGAGTGAATAAGTGGATAAGTGTGTATTAAGGTTTCATGAAAGACAAGTATCTCTTTAAGCGGAGTGGGACCCCCCTCGACCCCTCCCCCCCCCCTCCCTCCCTCCCCCCCACCCCCCGTGCGCCTCAGCGCGCGCGACGCCTATAAGTAGAGCGCTCGTTGAGACGGCCAGGGACACCAGACAGCCCGCGCAGAACACCATTCACACGCTCATTCAGAAAAATACAAAACTCGGCAGAGAGACAATTTATCCCGCGGAAGAAAAGCTACCGTTTATTCTTTTTATTTTCCTGGATCTTCACCTCAGACGTTAATAAATCGCCTGGATTATAACTTGGCGGTGAATGTGTTGTCATCCCTCCGACGTCGTCAGCAGCCTCGCGCGCTCTTGATTTTCTATTTTATTTTGAGGGGAGGGGGGGTCTCCAGAATCTGACCAGATGTTAGTTCACACCTATTCGGCCATGGTGAGTTCCCTGACCTATCTGTTATTTACTGTTGTTCAAACGAAGGCCCATATTAAGTCTTTCATATGCTGTTCATTAGAAGCCGACTGAGTGCTCTGAGTTCGCGGCGCGCGCGGGCTGTCGCCTGTCCGGTAGATCACAAGAGAATACGAAACAAATGTCAAAGCAAGAGCGCGAGGCTGGCCGTCAAAGTGTCGTCGGGAATAGTTCTCAAGCGCGGAGAGAAGCGTTTGAAGTATTGTGACGTTTTATCAGGGATGATTACACCGCGCACCATGCATCAACTAAAGCCAGTTTCCCTCGGAGCTGAGGCTGTCACACCATGTCCAAACTATCGGACATTTTTTTTATTAAATAGTTTTGCGCAATCATCTGTGTTGTTTTCTTAAAAAAGAAAAAGTACATTCTTACATTGTATTTTATACATTTATTCTGAATCTGCGACGAGGTGTGAACTAGATTTAGAATGGACATCGTCGCTCACTACCACTGCCATCGATCTGGGTGACCCATATCGTGGGGAGAAAAATCGAAATTCGTTGAGCACAGAATTAAAGAAATGTAGGCCAGTAGGTTATATATTTTCTGATGTTTTTAAATTAAATTAAAAGACATTACCAACTTGGTATTTCCTATTAATTTACACTGCGTCTGCAGGCATGACATCTCGTTAACTCACTTATTAATATACTGATATTGTGTTTAATATACATTGTGGTTAATAAGGGGGTAATTTCTCTTGATTGATTGTTTTGACTGCCTTTCTGGAGCGCCCGACGCATCATTCAGAGTTGTTTATTCTCGTCCCGGGGCTATCGCGAGGCTTCGCGTTGTGCAGGAGAGTAGTACCTGTTCACGTGCTGGTGACCTTCGTGACACCGTGTGGTGCCAGAGGCGCTCCGTGCCCGCGCGCATCATTCCAGCCCCCCGTGGAGGCTGTCTCTCTCTCCGCGAGAAGAGGCTGGATGTGATGAATGGGATCTGAAACCATGGGAATCAGAAGAAGAATAGGAATTATAACGAATAGATCCAGTCCTTCCATGGCTAAAGTAGTACCCTTGTAGACCCGATCTGAATGTTTTTAGTTTATATTTTAGTTTACATTCGTTGTTGAATTTTACGCACGAATTTCACGTTGTTGGATTTTACGTACGTAATCGGACAGTCTTAAAGAGTGTCACTTATTAAAAAACAGTGGTCTATTGAAAGGTCATCTTTCATTTATTATTAGTCAGTGACCTAACTCCCACTCTCTCCTTGACCCCCCAGGACCGCGCGGACGGCCTGACCGGCTCCTCGCCCAGCGGCCGCCTCTCGCAGCTCTCCTCGCTCAACCAGGCGGCCTACGCCTCGGCCCCGCCGCTCTGCCACACCCCGGCCTCCGACTTCCAGCCACCCTACTTCCCCCCTCCGTACCCGCAGTCCTCCCTCTCCTACGCGTCCCAGGGCCAGGAGTCGGCCTACTCGCACCTATCCGACCCCTACCCATCAATCAACTCCATCCACCAACACCAGCAGGCCGCATGGCACTCGCAGCGGTCCCGCTCCGAGGAGGGGGCTCTCCTGTCGCAGTCCCACCGGGCGCTGAGCCTCGATCCCCGCAGGGATTACCCGGGAGTACCGAGGCTCCTGCACGGCCTCGGGGAAGGGGCCGCGGCGCTCGGTGAGGGCCCCCTCGGGATGCACATAGGACACCACAGCATAGAAGACATCCAGGTGGGCTTGTGGGTAGGGACCGCTTTTTAAAACGTTGTTTCACACTTTGTGTCG
>NC_079433.1:4159194-4174194 GCF_026213295.1 Gadus chalcogrammus | reverse complement strand
TAAGTGCTTTTTAAAACAAAAGCTAAATGAGAAAAGGGTTATTTTTTAAAAATATATATAGAATGTTCAAGTACCAATCAAGTACCAAATTAAAGTACCAATATTCAAGTACCTATCAAACCTACTCACCCCTCCCCTCCTCTCCTCTCTCCCTCCCCCTCCAGGGAGATCTGCAAGGAGTTCATGGACCTGATGTCCCAGGACCGGTCCCCGTTGGGGGGCAGCCGGCCCACCCCCTGCCTGGAGCCCACCGTGCAGGGCAGCCTCACACACTTCAGCCTGCTCACGCACGGCTTCGGCACGCCCGCCATCTGCGCCGCGCTCTCCGCCTTCCAGAGCTACCTGCTGGAGGCCGTCAAGGTGCTGGACAAGGGCGAGGGCGGGGGCAAGGGTCACCACGGCGACAAGGAGGTCAAGCACCGGAAATAGATGGAGGAGGAGGAGGAGGAGGAGGAGAGGCAGGAGGAAGAGGAGGAGGAAGAGGAGGAGGACGAGGATGGACATGTGTTTTTGATCCTCCTCTGCAGAAAAGAAAAAGAGTAAAAAAAAAAAGCACATGGACGTGAGATGTTTACCTCCCACAATGCACTGCGGTCGGAGGAGGAGGAGGAGGAGGAGGAGGAGGAGGAGGAGGCGGAGGAGGATGGGATGGAGGTGGGGGTGTGATCTGGTTTTTGTATCGTGTAGCGCGCCATGGCTCGAAACACACAGGAGACATTGACCTTTCTATGTGTGCTGGCCCGAATGACTTTGAGAGACTTCCTGGTTTTAGAACACCCCCCCCCCCCCCCCCTTGACATATGCTTCCTGCCACATACGCGGTCTCAAGAAGCCATATCTCAGACAAATAAATTATCATTCTGGCTTTTCTCTCCTTCCTGATTTTCGGTACCTGAGTCAGAACTCTGGAACTCTCTGACTCTGGGTTCCTGAATTAGAACTGATGATTCTGGCTTCCTGAATCAGAAGACATGATTCTGGGTTCATGAATTCGAGCTCGTGATTCTTAGCTCCTGAATCAGAAGTCCCTGATTCCAAGTGCTTGAACCAGATCTCTTGATTTCAAGGTTCTGAATGAACCTGACTCCTGACTTACCCCTCCTGTTCGGAGTCAACCGGACCCCCGCTGGGTGAACAGTATACAGTGAACTGAGAGGGGATTTTGTAATTTATTTTTACTTGGCGTTTTAAAGTCATAGGCAGCTAAAGAAGATGTTATTTTATTCTTTATTCCGGGGGTGGGGGAGGGATATGTGTGGGTAACTTAAAAGGAAAAGAAAGAAATCATTTTGTACCGTCTGTGTATGTTAATTATTGTTATTATTAATGTCATTATTGTTGTATTACGGCATAAATGTAATATATTATTAAAGAATGAAGAGCTGATTGATTCCGCGTGTATTCCGTGGTTGTTTGAGTCAAATGAGGTGAGGTTGAGTAACGTAAAGTTAAAGTCCACCTCCTTAGGGGACTCTACCAGGGGGGGGGCTGATGTGTTGCATCTCACAGAGGCTGTGGGTTCAACGCTCTGACCAGGAGTTCAGGTCACACCAGCTGGGGGCAGCTCTGTGCCTTGCTCGAAGGAACTCTGTCAGGGCAGCACCTTGCCCTACACCTTACCCCTTACTTACACACTCACTTTGTGTGTGTGTGTGTGTTACTACAACTGATCTCCCCTCTCCATCTGCTCTGTCTCTCCCTCTCTCCCAAAGTCCTCTGACTCTCTCTCCATACGCACATCTCTCTCTCCCTCTGCTCTCCTTCTTTCTCCGTACTTTTTCTCGCTCTCGCTCGCTCCTCATTCTCTCTCCATAATTTGTAAACTCTCTCTCTCTCTCTCTTTACACTCTTCCTCATAAGTTCTCTTGGTCGCTCCGTATTCTCTCTCTCTCTCTCTCTCCAAGTCAACATGTCTCTCTCTCTCTCTCTCTCTCTCTCTCTCTCTCTCTCTCTCTCTCACTGAGTCTCCATGTCTCTCGCTCACGTGAGCGAGCATCAGGATCCCACTTAAAACAAAATAACAATTACCGCTGCCTGGGTGTGTGCCCCAAGGGGCCACTCAAAATGCAGGGCCCATTTACGCCTGGATCCTGGGGGGGAGGAGGGGGGAGGAGCCATCATCCCCGGTGAGACGACGTCTTCACCAGCTGCAGTGGGAGAGGGGAGGGAACCGCGGCAACAACCCCCACCCCCCCCTTTTTAGACGGGGGAGATCAGGGGAGACTGGCGTGACACCCGACACACACACACACACACACACGCACACACACACACACACACACACACACACACACACACACACGGGAGGTCTCAGCCCATATGTCATCGAACAGTTACACTGCTACACTAACTCCTCTGTCACACACAAACACACACCTAAACATACACAAAAACAAACACATATATAGAAACATGCAACACACATGCATTAACGCACACATAAGGGCACAGTAACACACAGTATCATTACATCGCTCCAAATAGGGGTAAAACCTCTTCCTGGGATTTCACCCCTTATGTACCGTCTCTCAACCTATAGACCCCTTTCACACAAACACACACACACACACCCCCCTCTGTCTTTATACCTGCCTCACCTCACTCTTCCGTTCCTCCTCCCCCCCTCCCTCCGCCACTCAGCGGGACTCTCTCTCCCTCCCCTCGCTGGATCTGCCACTCTGCCCGCGCCCTTAGGCAAACATATGCTCCCTGTTCCGTCAGATTCTGGGGTGTTTGGGAGGGACAGGATTGTTTAATGTTTATTAATCACCTGTCTGTGGTGGGGCGCAGGGACACCCCCCAAACCCCCCCCCCCCCCCCCCCCCACACATACTAGGAAGACTACAAGAGCTCACATATCACTGCCAGTGCACACAGACAAGGATCAGTCCCTCGCTCGGGTGAACCGTCTCTCTCATGCTCTCCTGCTGACACAGAAATCTGTTTTTTCGTTTTCCAGAACCGGTTACTGTGGCCATTTCTCCGCCGTTCATTTGTAACGGTCGCAGCCTATGGTAGCGATGTGGCGTAACTTGGTACCAGAGCTGGGGTGTGATACGATGAATGAGGCTTCATTCAAAAATCGAGTTGGGCCCTGCTTATATTTGGAGTACAACTTTGATGCGATTTCCTTTTGTTTAAACCTTCTTTTTCAGATTTATGATGATGCTTAATACCTAAAGTCCCCTCTACTTCTTAGATATGCATGTTTGACTCCAAAGACACTTAATGTATGCACTTATTTTATGTTGTACATCCTGGCACTTAAAAACAGTACTTGGTTGGCACTTGGATCATGAATATCTTTACTGTACCGACAGCGATATATTTTTTCTTGTTTCTCTTGCCAAGTACCAAGCTCCAACAATCGTTAGGTAACGCATTCCCCGTACACAACAAACAGCTCGGGTAAGCTACTACACAACTAGCTTATATTTTTAAGTGCAAGGACGCACAACATACAAGTGTGTACATTGAGTGTCTGACTCGACCACAGGACAGACTGATAGCCCCCACCCATAGTAAGGACCACAGGGCAGAGATAGCCCCCAGTCCCCACCCAGGGTAAAGACCACAGGACAAGGGTTATCTCAACAGCGTGTCACTTTTTATTGGAACATAAAAAGTAGGCGGGTCAACGTACAAAGTGGATAAAAAAAAACAAAAGACAGAGGGGGGGGGTGTTGGAGGAGACGCGGCCGTCACTGGGGGATCACACGGACCTTCTCCAGGTCATGGACGCCCTCCTTGTCAATCACCCGCACGTTGAACGAGGGCAGGTTGAGGATGAAGCGCTTGTTGAGCTGGAGGGAGGGGGGGGGGGGGGAAGAGAGAGAGAGAGAGAGCGAGAGAGCGAGAGAGAGAGAGACAGAGAGAACAAGATGAAAGGAAAGCCGAAAAATAGAAAAGGCAAGGAGATAAAATACAAATATTAAAATGAGTAACTAAGGAGTGAAAAAATTTAATTTGCACCAGCAACAGCAAAACAAACTTAACATCCAATTGAAATATTCAGCACTTGACACCTGTTTACTGTGGTTGAATGTTCAGCACTTCACCAAAATAAATCTGGCAAACAGCAGAACGCAATTACACCCAAATGAATGCTCTCAGCATCTGTTCAACGTCTGGGAACATCGAAGCAATTTTAAATAATAAAAACAACACGTTTATTTTGTTACTTTTTACTCCCGTTTTACGAGAAAAGCTGTTTGCGCTTTAAATTAAGATACAGATGGTCACCACTTAAACAGATATGTCAATATTATGGTTCTTAAATTAATTTAATTATAGATTTTTTTCAAGTGCAATTTAAAGTCCTTCCGTTAGGGCCTTTGGACCATGTTAACGTTAGAGATGTTCCGATACCATGTTCTTCTTCCCGATACCTGAACTTGAGTATCGGGGCTACCAGGAGAGAGGGTCTGAACCTCCAAGAGAGCGGTAGGAGGGGGGGTTTGACCACAGAACAACTCACCTCTTGGATGCATTTCTGCAGCAGTGCAATACCGTCCTCACGCGTCAAATCTGGAGATCAGAGACGCACGAGGTCAGAAACACAATCTAAATCTACATCTATACCCACCTATATCCTAAATATGCAATTAGTTCATGCTAATCATAGCACAACACCATTCTTAGCATAGCACAAGGCTACTCTAATCATAGCACAAGGCGCTAATAATAGTACAAAGCTACGTTTAGCATAGCAGGACGCTACGCTTAGCCTAGCATTACGCTATGCTTAGCCTAGCATTACGCTATACTTTGCGTAGCATTACGCTATACTTTGCGTAGCATTACGCTATACTTAGCCTAGCATTACGCTATACTTAGCCTAGCATTACGCTATACTAAGCCTAGAATTACACTATACTAAGCCTAGCATTATGCTATACTAAGCCTAGCATTACGCTATATTAAGCCTAGCATCACGCTATGCTTAGCCTAATGCTATGGTTGGCATCTCTCTATGGTTGGCATCTCTCTATGCTTAGCATCACGCTACGCCTAGCATCACGCTACGCCTAGCATAACACTATGCTTAGCAGGCTAGCGTCCTGTTCTCCAGTCCACCCACCTGGCTTGTAGTAGCGATCCAGGATGGAGAGGGTGAGGAAGGCGCCGTAGCCGTGGGCCGCAAAGGGGGCCTTGGCCAGGGCCGACAGGTGGTCCATGTAGAAGAGGGCGGGGCCGTCGGCCTGGTCGTAGCCCGCCAGCAGCAGGTTCACGTGGTACGGGGTCTGGGAGGGGTCAATCAGCGGTTAGGGCTGGGATTGGACACGCTGCAGGTCAAAATAACCTGAATCCTCAAATCCCTTAATTAACCCCAAAATGCACCCAGAGTGTCCCGTCTTGCCTCATACATAGACCTTTCTGCCTCCTTGCCCGAGTCACAGTGTGAAACATGGGAGTTGTTCTAGCTAGTGAGAGCGGAGTGGTTGAACCACACACTGTATCCACCCTGTGGACCCTAGCTAGAGCGGAGTGGGGGAACCACACACTGCATCCACCCTGTGGACCCTAGCTAGAGAGGAGTGGGGGAACCACACCCTGTATCCACCCTGTGGACCCTAGCTAGAGCGGAGTGGGGGAACCACACCCTGTATCCACCCTGTGGACCCTAGCTAGAGCGGAGTGGGGGAACCACACCCTGTATCCACCCTGTGGACCCTAGCTAGAGCGGAGTGGTTGAACCACACACGATGAACCCGAGCTAATGGGGCCGGGGTGCTGGAACCACACACTGTACACACTGAATCCGAACACTGCATCCAGTCAGACTGTGTTACCGCTGCTGCCCGTCATTCAGCTCCCCGGCGGACCACCAGGGGAGCTCTGCTGTGGCGGGGTACAGCGACTCCAGCAGAGAACATATCCGTCGTTCAAAACGAGCCCCCCCCCCCCATCATTACCGACTGAATGTGTTTCGGCGTGAACGGTGAGAAAATGGCTGTTTCTCTACACTTTTTTTTTTTTTTTCTATCTTTCTTACAAAATTGTAACGACAGCCGCGCGAAAAACAACAAAACTAAAGCAGGGAGGTGCGACCCCACGACAGACTGGGGGGTGTGAGCGAGAGATGGATGGAGGGACGGGGAGGGAGGTGAAGGAGGAGGAGGAGGAGGAGGAGGTGAGGTCGTGTCACAGGACAGGAAGAGGAGGTGTGTGTGTGTGCGTTGTCACTGGCAGCGTGACATCTGTTGGGGAGCCGGCACCCCTGTTGTTACCTCCATGGCACCCTCCCCGCTCCATTCTCTTACTTCTCTCTCCCTCTGCTCTACTCCCCCTCCGCCTCCCTCACCCATACACCCTCCCCCCCCCTTCACCCCCCCTGCCCTGGAGAAGTGCCAGTGCTCATTAAAAACTTCTGAAGTCGTTTTTCTCCCTTTCTCGCGTGTTTCTCGCCCCATCGCTAAAATTCTATCCTTTTTCCGCTGCTAGCCTGATCCTCCTACTTTGTCTTCATACCCGACGCTAATTCCTCTCCCCTGCTGACACTTTTTTCTTCTTCTTCCCTGGCCAGTAAGTTCTCATCAGAGGAGTCGTTAACGAAGGCCTCCTTGTGCATTTCTCCCCCCCCCCTCGCTGGAAGCTACTTAAGAATAACCCCCCCATTACAGACGCCAGATGATTTTTTTTTAATTTGATCACATGAGGGATTCAAACCGGCTGAGGTCCAGTCCTTAAAGCGCCCCGGAGAGGAGGGGGCCAATCAGAACGCTCGGACGGAGGTCATCGGCTCGGAACGACCGAACGACCACGCTCATCCTCGTTTTAATCCGTGTCTCTCAGACAATTGTCATATTGGAGGGGGAGGTTGGGGGGGGGGGGGGGGGGGGGGCTGTTGACGGCTAGACTCCCTGCGGTGCAGCGTCAGGTGTGCGTGGGTGTGTGTGCGATGCCGGTGTGCTTAAGCGTGATGCATTGGGAGACCGAAGCTGTGCATGTGAAGGTTCATACTAGGTGTGAATCAGGGTATGTGTGTGCGTGTGTTGATAGGGGGGGTGGGGGGGGGTATCCGTGTCTTCACTCCTTGGGGTCCTCCCAAACCCATAGTGGCCTCACCCCGGCCCCCCCCCTGCTCTGCAGACACCCGTCTCACTAGTAGCTACTGTGTAACAACAAGACAGATGTCAAAATAAGACCTGCTTCCCGTGTGACCTGCTTGTCTAGTTAACCACACACACACACACACACACACACACACACACACACACACACACACACACACACACACACACACACACACACACACACACACACACACACACACACACACACACACACACACACACACACACACGCTAGCAGCGATTAACATTATTTTTACGTATTTTTGAATAAACAAGACTCGGACATTCTCACCCCCTACACTCAACCTTGTTTTTTAAGAGCTCGGTCTCACACGTTTAAGACTATTGAGCGGCAACACTACAGCAGTGTACAGATGGCAGATGTATACATTTCCAGAGGCTGCAGACGACCACCTGGCTGCACCACAGTTGACGTTGCCGTGACTTTGACAACACGCGTGTCAAATTTGGCAAATAAACAACACAGATACGTAAATGTGCACAAGCGACATGGAGTCATTGCAATGTGCACATTTTGTCAGCGATCGGTTTGATTTTTTCATTTGTTTTTTAATAGTCGTTCTACTTGGAACCCCAGTTGCGATCAGCAAAGACCCCAAACGTGGTTCCGTGTGTCGTATCAGGGTCTAAACCCCAGTGGATCTACAGTAGCACGTCTGTCTTTGCAAGTGTCTCTCAACCTCTCTTGGCACAGCCCTCTCTTCCTCCAAGTTCCTCCAGTCTCTCCCCCTCTCTCTCCGCCCCCCTCGGTACCCTGGCTGCCCCAGGATATGTTCCTTAATGCTGGCATCACCCCGTCAATCTGCCCCATTAATTGTTCATCTGTGTGCACGGGAGCGGGGGAGAGGGGCACAATATGGCGCGGGTAATTATTTGTACCACGTTCTTCTGGAACATATTTTATTTAACCCCACACACGGGCCTAACTGTTGCTTTGCGTCTGTGGGGAGAAACGCCTTGGATTGGAAAAGGGGTTGACATTATCCAATGGAGGATCTTTTGGAGATACCATTTCTGTAAACGTCTGTGCATAGAGCTAGAATACATACATAGGATGGAAATCAACCACGTGAATTCCACACACGTTAACCGCAGCAAAAGTGGATTTAAATGGGCTACTACAGAGCTGCCGTTAACTAAATGTTTAACTAAAAAGGGGTTACCCTTTGACTACCAATTACTCACTACCAATTACTTTCACTACTAATTACTAATAAAATAACAGGGACCCCATGCATAATATCCAGCATATTAAATTAAAAAAAACAGGGGATAATCGCATCTCAAAACTGAATTGTTGTCTTTGTGTGTTCTCTGAGCGCAACGTGTGTGTTTGTGTGTGTGTGCGTGTGTGTGCATGCACACATGCATCACTGGCACTCATGCAGCAGAGTCACGGCCTCAGGTGATGAGGCTCATCGCATTTTCTCTTTGTCTTTGCTCTCGCTCTCTCCCCCTCTGAAGCCTGCTCTACGCAGCCCTCCTGGGAACAGGGCCCAGTTGTTTTGAAATGGATCCTAGGCTAAGGCGGGTAGGTACACACTCGCAGTGTGTGTGTGTGTGTGTGTGTGTGTGTGTGTGTGTGTGTGTGTGTGTGTGTGTGTGTGTGTGTGTGTGTGTGTGTGTGTGTGTGTGTGTGTGTGTGTGTGTGTGTGTGTGTGTGTGTGTGTGTGTGTCTGCTGAGCTTACCCCCTGTGGAGGGGTCCGGGCTAGATGTTCGGAGCTAAGGGATCGGGGGGGATGTAGCCCAGGAGATGCAGTGATACGCAAGGGAGAATAAAGGGGTTGTATGCAAAAAAAAATAATATATATATATATATAACATTTTAGCTGACATTTAAGTCAGTCATTATATTTTTTTCACTTTCGAAACTGCGGGGTACGAGGATATGCTAAATAATTGTTAATACAAAACTTGA
This sequence comes from Gadus chalcogrammus, assembly GCF_026213295.1. Classification (NCBI taxonomy): domain Eukaryota; kingdom Metazoa; phylum Chordata; class Actinopteri; order Gadiformes; family Gadidae; genus Gadus; species Gadus chalcogrammus. The sequence continues at coordinate 4,165,178 of NC_079433.1, read as the reverse complement.
AAAATGGCTTAAATTCTACAAATCACCCACGATTAAAAAACTTGTTTGTGTGTTCACAGCAATTTAACTCTTTGGCGTTTTAAGCGGTGTAGGTAAAACACCGTAGCGCCTCAAACACCACGACGTCGGCTAAAACAACTCGCAGGTTCGATCGGGGAGCCATCGCAGAGAAACACCCAAACATCCCAAACATCGGCCCGGTTTACGGCCATGAAAACATGTTTATGGGGAGCGCTGGATTCTCGTCCAGGGTCCTCTGGAGGCCCGGTGCTAACGGGTTAGCGTCGCTCCAGGAGGGTGGAGGTGAAGGAGGAGGAGGAGGAGGAGGAACTGCTTCGGCTACGGTTTCTTTCAACACCCTCGAGAACCGAGCACCACTACTAAATCTGTACGCATCGACCAAAAAGTATTCTATGTCAGCCACCAAAATAAAAGTATGTTTTACCGCTGGTGGCAACGCATGAATATCGTATAAATATTAAACATATACGAGAGGTAATCCTCTAGACTATCTCACATCCGTGATGACGGTATAATGTCCTCCTGGTGCTATAGGTTAGGTGTATACATCTCTCCTGTGTGTGTGTGTGTGTGTGTGTGTGTGTGTGTGTGTGTGTGTGTGTGTGTGTGTGTGTGTGTGTGTGTGTGTGTGTGTGTGTGTGTGTGGAGGAGGGGGTCTCTTAAGGAGTGAGGGGGGGGGGGGGGGGGTGTTCTGAGGACAATACTACACAAGACATGAGTGTGTGAGCACACACACCCCCCCCCCTCCCCCCCCATGTGTCCCACATTCCCTTCTCGACACCACTAATTGTTTTTTGTAATTATTTTCAACCTTCTGCTATTGTGACAGGCAGCGTCTGCATCCTTCTCAACAGATTAGTGCCCTGCTCAGGGGCCAGGGAGGGGAGGGGTGGGCAGGGGTGGGCGCCACGCCGACCAGCCTTGGCATTGACACTCAAACCCGCACGCACAAACACGCACCGCCCCATGCGTTCCCTGGTGGTACCGCGTTACGAGACCTCAACACCTGATCTCTGGCCTCTGGGGGGGGGGGGGGGGGCGCACACTGCCATCTTGCTCAAATAATTATTGTAACAATTCAAAACAAGATTCTACTGTGTATAGAGTACAGACAGAAGCTGTGTTCGAAATCGTTCCCTATACACTCGTTCCCTATTCCCTATATGGTGTACATGATATAGTGCACTATATAGGGAATAGGGAACGAGAATTCGGACACTACGCTGAACATTTCTAAACGTCATTTGCGTCAGTAAATGCGCTGGGTATTTGTGTGACGCAGACTGATGCGCCCACATCATGTAAACAAACCGGGCACTCACGAGAAAGCTGGAGGTTGTATTGATGTTGATTGTTACATTTCCTTGTTCAAGTTTTTTAACTAATTCTGAATGTTAAATTTTCTATGTTAAATCCCAAATAAATTGTTGACATTTCTATACGAAAGCCGGAGACTCCATCATTAAATGGATTAGTTTTCGCGGTTATTCAGCTTCTTCTTCTCCTCCGGAAAAACACGACCGCATTGCATTGTGGTATAAGGGAGTAACATGTAGGGTACATCGTATGTACCCTATTTTAAGTCCACTATATAGTGCCCTATATAGTGGACCACTGAGAATTCGAACACCCTACAAAATGGCGTGCACCCTATTTAGTGCACTACATCCATGATAGGGAACGATTTCGAACGAGTGTGTGTGTGTGTGTGTGTGTGTGTGTGTGTGTGTGTGTGTGTGTGTGTGTGTGTGTGTGTGTGTGTGTGTGTGTGTGTGTGTGTGTGTGTGTGTGTGTGTGTGTGTGTGTGTGTGTGTGTGTGTGTGTGTGTGTGTGTGTGTGTGTTCCCAACCGCCAAGTGCTCAGACAACCACGATTTAAAACATGGCCTTTTCCGTCAAAACACGAGCACCCTGTGAACCGCTGAACTCATCATCCTCCTCCCAGTCCATCAACTCAACCTCTACCGTCGCCACATCACACGCTATCCTCCGCGGAACAACCCGGCTCTCTGACACTGTTGGGCAACACTGACCTATGACGTCATCCCAGTGCACAGTGCCAGGGGGGGTGTAACACAGACAGGCACTTGGCTTGACTGGGCTAGCTGAAGCGATGCTACTGCTAGCCCTGCTGCTACTAGGAAGTGAGTGTACTAGGCAAACCGATAGAGCACCGGATTTAGTTTATAGGGGCCACATGTAGACTTCAGAGGGGATCACAACCGTTTTATAGCCCATGTACTATAATCCACCCAAGTTTCATCTTGCCTCCGCCTTTTTAATTGTATCTGCACTTTAACCTTCACCTTGACCATTACATGTATTAAGGAATCATTCCTATCACCTTCTCTCCCCGTTTTGTTGATGGGGCCACATGTAGCAAGACTTCAGAGGGGATCATAACCGCTTTAACACAGGTCTACCTTTTAGTGGTTAACCCTAGCTTTCTCTCTAAATAGTTTAGCAGGTAAAAGCGTTTTCCCGACGGACCCTAATTAAACACTGAAAAGGGGACAAATCTGGAAGGCCTATGTGTTCATTGGGAATCAATCAGAAGCGAAAGGGGCGTCACTGGAATGAAAATTGCTATTTAATTACGTCAATCTAGGAGAGCATCAGCACTGTTGGGAGAAAATGGTGGCCTTTCGTGTCATACATACAAACTGCTGTCTCTTAATCTACTTTCAGATAAAGATGTCCAAAGTATCCAAATTGTGGTGTGGATCCTCAAACATCCGTCACATCCTGGCTGTGTCATGCCAAATTTGTACCGGCTGCCAAATTTGTACCGGGCGCGTCATCCATACGTAATCCACTCCAAATCTGCCTGGCAACAGATGATCGCTTCGTCCGTTGCCTGGCAACGGACGATCGCGTTGAATGACGTGAACATTCGCGAACCTTCTATCTAGCGATCCGTTATCTGTATTGTGCTATTTCGTCCTTGACCTGCTTTAAACACTCAGTTTACTTGCTAAATTTGATTAAACAATTAAATACAATACAAATACCAAGATACATCGTGTGTTTATTAAGGAACCCAACAAAACATTACATTATCTAGCGATCCGTTAACTGTATTATGTTATTTCCTCTTTGGCAACATGAGCGCGAATGTTTTTTGAAACCTGCCCGGCAACGGACGACGCGATCATCTGCTGCCATGCAGGTTTGGAATGGATTACGTATGGATGACGCGCCCGGTACAAATTTGGCAGCCGGTACAAATTTGGCTTGACAGCTGCACCTCATTATGTATAAGTCGTCTAGTTTAATCAAGCAAGGTACAATTTCTTGTTGAATCAGGTGCATTGCAGTCATGGATCACAGAAGCCTTCTCTTAGTAAGATTAATATTCTCCCTGAAACTGTCTTATCATTTAATTATACTGGAAACTAGTGATTGGCAACGATTGTCGAATAGATCGGAGTCACGTAGAATATCGATTAATGAATGTGTCTATCGTTATTTATTACACGGCTCTTCTCAAGGCTGTTTAACGCTCCGTTCACTTACATGGGCCTTCACAACTTCCGGTGGTGAATATTTTTTGGGATAATTCACCGTTACTAAGCATATAATAACCTCTGTCAAGGAAAGTATTTTTATTTTTTTATATCGTATCACTTATCAACTTATCAACCCCGGCGTCCTCGGTCGCTAAGCGACGGCAACGCCTTTGGCGGACTATTTCTCTGCTGATCAACACTACGAATGCTGGTAACAAATAAATTGTGAAAAGACACACCGTGTGAAGTTGTTTTTTTGGCCATAGTTTCCATAAGATAAAGACGCGTCTAGTTCACCATCATGCAGGCTGTGTTCAGTCAAATAAATAGCGATCTGTTTTTCGGCGAATGTAACCCTATCTGCCTAAGCCCACATTGAAATAATTTTGATGTTGAATGTTGATGGCGCAGTTGTTTGAAATAAACAGATTGATTTCATACAAACCATAAAAGCCTCCCCCCTGTGTCATTGTGTGTGCGTGCAGTGTTTCCCCCAGCACTGTATGGTTGAGGCGGCCGCCTTAACAACAATAGGGTCCCGCCTTGACTACCAATGTATAAAAAGGAATTCATATAATTATTTTTAATTATTATTTTTTAATTATTATGCATTAACAAAGTACAAAACTCCCGTAGGGAAAGAAAACGTACTTCAATCAGATACAAAAAATAAAGATAAATAATGCATCGGTGATACTGTTCAAAACAATAGTCGTTTGAACTGAAACCCTCACCGAAGACAGCAGGCCTCTTTGACCACCTTGACGAAGACATTTTCTGGGGGAAACACTGGCGTATATACGATGTATATATATATATATATATATATCGTATACACACACACATAGTAGTAAAGTTGACAACATTGTCTTGTTTTACTCTACCACATCTTGCTGACTCATGACTTGGGGAACCCTAAAGATCACGTGTGTGACGGACTAGTTACCCTGCTCCGAAGGTAGTCCGCCAGGTTCTTCCGTGTGAAGTTTGCCGCGGCTGTGGGGCTGAGCTCATAGCCTGTGAAGACAGGAGGAGGAAACACACAGAAGCAACTGTTTATTAAGGACCACGAGTACAGTCAGGGAGATAATAATAATAATACATTTTATTTGTAGAGCACTTTACATTCGAAAATCTCAGATTGCTACAGAGTTTGAGAGAGAAAAAAAAGGGTTGTTAAAACAAATAATACAATACAGTCAAGAGAGAAAATAGCAAAATGCTTTTTTTTAAAAGATATGTCTTAAGGTTTAGTTTAAAAACAGCTGTAGTCTGTGGGGCCTTCAGGTGGTCAGGGAGGGCGTTCCATAGTCTTGGGGCAGCAGCGGAGAAAGCCTGATCGCCCATGGAGCTTGGTCTTAGGTGGTCTGAGGGTGTGTGTGCTGATGCGGAGCGAAGGGTGCGTGAGGTGGACAGGGTGGATGTGGGTGGAGTGCTTTACTGCCAGATAAATGGAAGTGCAGTCTACCGGTCGGCCTCCTAGCCATGAGCAAGATGCCCTAAACACTACCTGCTCATTTAAGGGTAAACCCAACTTCTTTCAGATAAAATCAGTTCATTTCGAGTCAGAAAATGTTGTTGTCTATGATGAAGGTTGAAGAACAATTAATTCTCTGTCAAATACATTGAGCAGTGTGCTACTTCTGGCTTTCCTTTTCTATTGGCTCATAACTCTGCTTCAGCCAATGTGGTTTCGATTTTGACAATGCCCCATGATCTTTCTCCTATGAAACACAATGCGTTTGAAAAAACTTTTATTTTATAAAGTTTGTATTTATTTATTTGTAGGCAGCAGGTGTATTTACACCTTAATGACCTATCCAATCCCACATGGATAAAAGTGGCTTATAATTAGTCTGGAGTAAAAGTACCAGGTCAGCAATAATGGAAAAGTAAATAGTCACTATTAGAAATTGAAATTAAAATATTAAGTACATAAACCCAACTTTACATGTTTACGGTGGACTACCACATTCGAAGCAACAGTCAGGGTGCCAGTGACTTGGCAGAAAGGCCGCCTAGAGGCCATTGGTGAGCATCAGTGAGAAGATGCAGTGAGGGACTCGTACCGTTCCTCATCTTGTACAGCTGCACGTTCTTCTGGATGTACTCGGCGAACTGCACGGTGTCGCCCGCCTCTCCCACACACAGCAGCAGGATGTTGTCGCTCAGCTTGAACATCTTGTCGTGGTCTGGACATCAGGAAGAAGAAGACATTGGCTGCGATCAATCTTTTGTTTAGCCGTCAAACAAGGAACCTTACTTTCACTTTCACTGCAACACTAACATCGCCATAGCTTTTGAGAAAATGTTTGTCGCCGATTTGGTTCATTAAGACAACAGCAAGTAAAATGATACACACCAGAAACAACCCATGTATCAGATATTTAAAAATTAGATATTAAAAACCAAGCTTCATAATAAGCTTAATTGTCTGACACGAGTCCCTTCGGAA
>NC_079433.1:4082353-4159094 GCF_026213295.1 Gadus chalcogrammus | reverse complement strand
CTCTCTCTCTCTCTCTCTCTCTCTCTCTCTCTCTCTCTCTCTCTCTCTCTCTCTCTCTCTCTCTCTCTCTCTCTCTCTCTCTCTCTCTCTCTCTCTCTCTCTCTCTCTCTCTCTCACTCACAGTGATGATCCAGTAGGACAACGCTCCGGAAACTAGGCAACTAGGCAAAAGATAGTACACACACACACACACACACACACACACACACACACACACACACACACACACACACACACACACACACACACACACACACACACACACACACACACACACACACACAAACACGCGCACACACACACACACACACACACACACACACACACAGGGCTCTCTGCTCTGAGTTATGTGGCCAGCACATGGTCCTCCAGGAACCCCAGGGCCCGTCTCTGACCCAACTAGTAGCCCTCCCCCCCTCTGCACCGAGCACAGGGGCCTGGGTTCTGGGTTCTCCGTTCTTGGCCCTAGGTTCTCTGTTCTTGGCCCTAGGTTCTGTGTTTGAGTGGCTCTAGGTTCTGTGCTCTTGGCCCTGGGTTATGTCTTAGTGGCCCTAGGTTCTGTGTGAGTGGCTCTAGGTTCTGTGTGAGTGGCCCTGGGTTCTGTGTTAGTGGCCCTAGGTTCTGTGTTAGTGGCCCTGGTTCTGTGTTAATGGCCCTAGGTTCTGTGTTAATGGCCCTCGGTTCTGTGTTAATGGCCCTCGGTTCTGTTGGTGGCCCTAGGTTCCGTGTTAATGGCCCTCGGTTCTCTGTTAGTGGCCCTAGGTTTCTATGTTAATGGCCCTAGGTTCTGGGTTAATGGCCCTCGGTTTATGCTTAGTGTCCTTATATAAACCTCAGCAGAGAAAAGAAGGTACAAAGTAGGGAACTGGGAAAGGGACATCCACATCAGAACAAGAGAGACAGACAGACAGATCTAGAAGAGACTGACAGATAGTGAGGCGGCATGACAGAGAGGAGGGAGAGACAGAAAGAAAGAGATCACAAGACAGAAGAGATGGATCTCGTCTTCCTTTTGGTGCTTCGGGCGATGGAAATGCATGTTTTTCCAAGGCAATGAATCCCTTTGAATCTTGAGAGACAGGGAAGAGAGGAGAGGACAAAATCGAGTCAAGGTCCTATTGAGAAACAGACAAAGAGAGACAGACAGACAGGGAGAGAGGGAGAGCGGGGGATAGAAAGAGAAAGAGAGAGAGAGAAGAAAGGGTGCAGGGCGCGATCCTGCAGAGATCCATTTAAAGGTTACGAGTGACTAAGCAACACCCGGACCAAGGCAGTCTGCCACCGTGCCCTTGGGCCAGGGGGGGAGGGGACTTAAGCTATAGCTGGCGCCCGCGCCGGGACCTCCAACACCCCAGCGCTCGTGGCCATCGGCCCCTAATGATGTGTAATGTGGGGGGGCCCCTACTGTGCCCCGATACGTCACCCCAGGACCCGCATCTAATCACCGGGGCCACTAATGAGATGGAGCCAAAGATGAAAGGCCTCGTTAGAAGTGGCTCTCCTAACGAGGCCCTATTATTAACCGCTTATCAATTCATTAGACTCTAAACTGCAATTAAGTTTCGACCAGGATGGAGTGAGGGGCGAACTCCGGAGATGTCCGCTCGGAGAGGTTCTGAGACGGTTCCCGAGGAGATGAGACGTCGTCGACGATCGTAATGTCGGGCAATTAGGTGAACATTTAGCGCCAATTTCATCCAAAGTGACTTACAAGTGCAGGCAAATCATGAGAATGTGCTGCTGTACATCTCTGAAGACTGGACATGGGACTAATGTAATAGTCGCCACAATAGTGGAAAGACATTAAATGTTTATTTTTTTCGTTGTCGAATTCAGTAATTTACATTTTGTAGTTTCTCTTGTTTTATCGTATCACGTCTTGTTCATTGATTGATCCATTCTGGCCTTGCCTTTCTGACTACAGAAATGTTATGTTCCATTATTGTGCATCTATATTTTCAATAATCAATGAATTATTAATTATATATATATCCAATATACTGCCTAGCATCTAGTTGAAGTAATTGTTTATTATTCCGTTTTGGATGAAGTACTATGGTCCTTCTGCGGGAAACAGTCTGGGCGTGCCAGTAAGTGAATCTCTGTAGCGATGTCATTTGATTAACGACCCTTTATAAAAGCTTTAGTAACCCCTTAAGAGCAAACACAATCTCTTGTTTGTCTGTGAATTAGTTTCCCCTCTTATCTGTAGACCAAAGCAAAACAAATGTCCCATCTCTTAAAATACACTTTTATTTACATCGTAGAACAATTACATAAAATCTTACAAGCTCCAGGATATGAGAAAAATCATACACAAAAGTTACGAAAGTCCTTTATACATTTTTAAAAAAACAATTAATCCGGGTTCCATTCTGAATGGCCCCGTTGACTCTAACACACACACACACACACACACACACACACACACACACACACACACACACACACACACACACACACACACACACACACACACACACACACACACACACACACACACATTAAATAGAGCTAGTTTGTTGTCTGCGAGATAAGTAGGAACTTTGTTTTTCCCGTTGCTCGTGTAATCTTAACGGCCGTCAGTAATCTGCTGAGGAGTGCGGTACAAAGAGTTGTATTTGTTCGTGATTCTCATGTCTGTCTCCCGGCAACACACAAGTAAACACAACACTTTAGAGTCCCGAGACGAATGAGGAAATTCCTGCAGATGCTATAAAAACTCCAAAAAAAAATTATAGCGGGACAAATTGTGCTCCAAGTTGAACAATTTCTGAAAATATCCCCTGATCTGGCAAGGCCCCAAGCAAGACCACCAGCTTGCAGACCCGCTCCCCTCTACCTACCCTCTCTCCCTCCCCATCTCCACCCTCACCCAGGAGTCTATGTAGTGGTGGTTCGTTATAATTAAGCCTCACATCATGTGTATGATGATGACGTTGCGCAATTGAAAGCTAGCAGTTAGCCGCTAGCATTCAGCCGCTAGAAGCCAATCAGCAGCTAGCTGCTAGCAGCCAATCAGAAGCCTAGACCCCAACCCAGTGGCGGCAGGTCCAGACTGGGAGAAGATGGTTTACGGTTGCAGGGTTTCTCAGCGCTCCAGGAAGTTGAAGATGCTCCGCGGGGCCCCGGAGGACGAGTTGGGGGCCGCGGGCTGGCCGGGTCGGCACACCCTCTTGGAGGCGGGGTTAGTGGTCTCTGTGGGCCCCCGCTTCACCTGGAGAACACCCCCGGAAAAACACTGCTGTCAGATAGGTGTTGGATCAACTCCAGGTGGACGTTAGTATGGTGGTGCTGGAGGCTGAGGCCGTTCTACACCACATGATTAGGGTAGTAAGTGGTTTTGCTACTGCTATGCAAAACCTATACACAATTATTATTTTTTTGACAAATATGATTAGGATTGCTTTTCATCATTCCCGAGACTAGAATGATGAAAGCAATTCCTAAGATATATTAAAATATTTTTCTATAGCGTAAAGGTTTTGCAGAGCAATAGCAAAACCTATGGAAATGTCATTACCAGTAATCGCAGACCAGAAAAACTGAAATCCTTTAATTGAACCATCAGGCTACATCAACTGCTGTCTTTTAGTTCACAAATTAATGACATATTTCTGTATCCATTTTGATTGACAGTAGTGACAGGTTTCATTGAGACTGGCACAGAAAAAGGTTGCTCTGTTACAGTACTTCATAGGGCAGTTCACAGCCGTTATTGGATCGTCCGTTGGGTTTGTTGGGCTTTGTCGCCCCCTAGTGTCACGTCCTCAACATTACACCCGTCGCCATTAAAACCAACGCTGTGAGTGTTCCACCTCACCTGTTTCTTGGGGGCGCTGGAGGAGTCCTTCTCGGGGGACAGGGTCTGGAAGAGGAAGCCCCGGGTGCTGCGGGGGGCCAGGGGGTTCCCGTCGGAGATGGAGGCCAGCTTCTGGAGCACCGAGCGGGGCTGGCTCAGCAGGGAGCCTCGCCTCACCTGCGGGAGGAGGGGGGGCCACAGGGGTCAAAGGGTCAGAGAGAGGACAGAGGACCAGGTCGGGTCAGAGCCAGGAGAGGCTGGACTAGATCCTCTCAGAGTCTGACCTTGATTTCATTGGTGCAATTCACACTCATTGAGCCAGCAGTTACAGGTTGTGGTTTTAGTCAACTTTTATAAAACCCCATCGATGGCCATTGACTATAGATGGGGCGGATACAGGTTATGTGAAGCGCTACATGGTAGGGGTGGGAATCGCCTGGCACCTCACGGTTCAATTATGAGGTCAATGATTCGATTCTAAAACGATTATCGATGCAACAAAAAAATTGTATGCACATTTCCATTCATGATTTGAGTTTGCTACTCAGAGTTTGCTAATCACTTCCTACTTTTGTGATGATCATTGAAGACATCAACAGATGAATTAACTTATCTATTATTTTATCAGAGAAAAAGCTTTTGTCACAAATATGACTTTCTATGAACAATGCAATAATTAATGCAGCTTGCATTGCAAAACAATATGGAAGTATGTAAAAAATAGGGTTCAGTTTTATTTTCTTTACTTTCTTTTCTATTTCATTAAAGAAAAAGCTGCTCTTGAATTAGAAGGAGTTCTTGTGTCTTGGCTGTGAGTTTGCGTGCATGCTATGCGTAGTATATCAAAATTACTGAAAGACAGAATCGTTCTAGAGAGAATCGCGATGCATCGAAGAATCGATAATTTTTCTTTTTACTACATAGTGACTGTTAGGGGGGTTTCTCACCTGGCCAGGCTGGCAGGGTTTCTGGAAAGGGTTCATACAAGACGAGGTCTTGTTCTCCACGGCAGATACCATGGGCGTTTCTGGAGAGAGAGATGGAACATGGATTAATACACGGTTAGAAAACATTTGGAGGAGAAAGCAAGAAAAAAGAATACAGATAATGGAAGCACCTCTATGCATATACGTCAAACATTTCTTTATTTTCCATGAATGGACTAGATCGTGAATGGATATTTTTTTCTTATAATTTCCATAAAGAAAAAGGTAATTAACCTTTTGACTAAATTAAAGTCAATGGTAAAAGGGTTGACTCCCAAGTATAAAATAAAACACTACTCATGATAATGAACTTCACTCATAAAGCACTCGTCATTCAAGCAATCTGAAGCACTAATCCAAGATCAGTAGGGGATGAAGGCATCGGTACCGAGGACTCAGACATCTGCCCTTTCCCGGTAGACCCCACCCCGGATCTCCACGCCAATCAAATTACGATAAATATGCAAACGAGCCGGTGAGTGAGCGGACCAATCAGAGGGGGATTAAGCGGCGCTGACCTTTCCTCTGCAGCGTCTTGGCGGTGACCTTCTTGGCCAGCTTCATGAACTGACTGTCCTCCTCCCCCAGGTCCTCTTCCTCCTCCTCCTCAGCGCCCCGCACCGAGGGGCCCTTCTGGCCCTTCTGCTCAGACTGACCACAACGGGTTAATGCACATCGTCAGCGCTCTATGCTACGGCTACGCACACGGCTGTGTTAGCATCATCCCACAGCTGCACTGACGGGTTAGCATGATGCTACAGCCACATGGATGTGCTGGCAGTGGCATCCTTCCGTCACTGCTTGCATGCCATGGCTACGCGTATGCATTAATGCCATGCTACGGCTACAGACATGCTACAGCCACATGCCTGTGTTAGCATCAAGCTACAGTCATAAGTATGCATTTAGCATCATGCTACAGCCACATGCAGGCATTAGCATCATGCTAAAACCACATGGATGTGTTAGCGTCATGCTACAGCCACAGGTGTGTGTTAGCATCATGCTGCAGCCACATGTGTGTGTTAGCATCATGCTGCATCCACAAGCGTGTGTTAGCATCATGCTGCAGCATCCACATGCGTGCGTTAGCATCGTGCTACAGCCACATGCAGGCATTAGCATCATGCTACAGCAACATGCATGCAGTAGCATCACGCTACATCCACAAGAATGTTAACAGTCCGTGTTCCAACCACATGCTACGGCTCCATGGATGCATTAGCGTCGGGGTAACCAATCATCATCAGAGGACGATAGAAAATGCTTACATTGCAACAAAAGACTGAATTCATTTATGTAACAGTGGGGCTTCACTGAGACGCAACACACACACACACACACACACACACCTGCTCTCTGAGCCACTGGTCCCTCTCCAGTCGGTCCTTCCTGCGCTGCAACTCAGACAGGTCCACGTCTTCATCCTCCTCCTCTTCCTCCCCGTCTCCGCCCATCCGGTCCAGGTCGAAGCCTTCGTCTGTTGGGGAGCAGAGAGAACCAGACGTGTGCTTAGTAGGGCTGGGAATCGATCAGAATTTCCTGAATCGATCAGAATTTCCTGGATCCATCCGATTCCGATTCATAAGGTAACGATCCGATTCGATCCACGATTCGATCCGATTCGATATCGATCTATTTACAGACATAATGCAAATAAATACTGTCCCATAGACAAAACAGCTCCATGTGTTTGTGATTGTATCTGTGTACGTGTAAGAGGGACACAGAGAGAGAAGAGTCAAGAATCAAGTATTTATTTTAGACAAAAATCCAAGTATTATTTGAATTTTTTTTATTTTTATTAATTAAAGATCGATCCAGACATTTTTGGATCGATATCGTGCTTTTTGAGCATGAATCGATATCGGATCGCGGATCGATTTTTTGAACACAGCCCTAGTGCTTAGTGAAGGAGCTCTTGGCCCATGGAGGAACCCCTGGTCCAACTCCACGCTGGAGCCCACCACCGTGTCCATCTGGGAGGTCTCGGTGAGAGAGGCTGATCGCTCCAACGTCTCACCGTTCTATTTAGCTTTGTGGGCGCCATGAGTCGATTCAACGTTTGAAAAAGGTTTCCAATGAAGCTGATGGAATTAACACTAAAGGACTAAAAGTAAAGGATTCTTGGAACCTGCGATCGATTTAGTCATAGATGAAAGGAATTACGAACCACGATTCTTACGAGATCCTTTTTCTCTTACACCTAGTTTCTTTTTATGTTAAAAACACCCGAGGGATTGTTTTCTAAACTACTAAATGCAAAAGCGTGATACTCCCAGAGCAGAGTACGAGGGCGTAATAAAGGCCATGACATCACCCCTTTAACAAAAGTCACCCCGGATGAAACCATAGCCTCTCCTGCACGTCTCCGCGCTGACCCGTGAAACCAGGCCTAAAAAAAAAAAAAAAGTTTGGTTCCTGTTGGTTGTCAGTTGAGGTCATGGGTAGGTAGGGAATTTATTTTATTTTTTCCAGCGGCAGCGAATGATGGGTAGGTTGTTTTCATTTAAAAACGAGAAAATTCGCTCATCCTTGTATAGAATGAAGAGGAGCTGTACGATAACGTAATTATAGTTTGCATAAAAAATAAAAATACAAATATTTTTATTTATTTTTTTAAAGCTCATAAAATAATTTGGGTCGCACATAAATGTACAGGGTCGGTCGGAAACCGGAACCAAACAAAAACATTTTTTTAGGCCCCATCAGAGCAGCGAGTCATACCGGCGTTCTTCCAGCGGAAGCGGCGTTCCCGCCCGGGCCCGTCGGAGTGCAGGTCCCCGTCGGCCAGGTAGCGCTCCTGGTACAGACGCAGACGCCGCTTATCGTCGTCCATCACCTGCTTCCTGTTGGGGGGGGGGGGGGGGCGAGGTGGACCGGGTTACCAGGGCAACCCAACAACTAGACATGGTGGTCCAATTTGGGGGGGGGGGTTTCAATTGACATTTGAAATACAAAAGTGACATTTGAAATACAAAAATAAATATATATAAGATGTAAAGTTTTAAAATAAGGGCCTTTCTATACTTTTTGGGGATCACACTGGACTTAATTATCACATTTATTTGAACACTTAAAAAATGATTGCGCAGAATTAAAAAATGATTGTGCAGAATTATTAAAAAAGAAAAAGAAAACGGATCTGCTGACTACATCTCGGACGCAGGACTTGATTCGTTTGCCTAGAGCAGCCGAACACAGACGGGCGATCCCGGTCCAACACGTGGACCAGGTCCTCAACACGGGGACCCACCGCCCGTACTCACATGTGGATCTTGTTGACCTGGTCCTGCAGCTCTTCGTCGGAGGGCAGCTCGTCCAGCAGCTCCTCCTCTTCGTACTCGCTGTCCCCGCCGCCGTCCTCGTCCTCGCTGCCCACGTCGCTCCCCGACAGCTCCGCCTCCGAGTCCACGTACTGGGCCAGGCGCCTGGGCCAAAGAGGGGGCGGGGTCAACGAGGGTGAACAATAAAGTACATTGGTCAAGAGGAAGAGAAACAGTAATATATCTCTGCACAGCACGGACGTTCATAGAAACAAGGGCCAAGCACTAACAATCTCTAGGTTAACCCGTTCCCCGTACGCAACAAATATACCTAGGTTAAGATGCCAAGCACTAATTCTCTCTGTAGAGTTCAACAGAATTCGAGTCCCTCTGGACTATGGCAGCCTTGCGACAGGTCAAAGGTCGGCGGGCAAACCACGACGGCTCCATAACGCTACGACACGTCAATAACATGCCTCTACCGGGTGATATGTTGCTTATCAAGAGTGAACTTGAACTAACAAGGAAAGAAAATAATAAAAACACGCATTAAGGAAGTTGAGGAGGAATTCAAACTACCAACCACGCCGCCTCTACTTACATTTTCTTCTTCTTCTTCTTCCTCGGCTCCTCCCGATTAGACGGAAACAGAGCCTGCATCTCTTCCTCCTCCACCTCCTTATCCTCCTCCTCACCGTCGTCCTCTTTGTCTTCATCTCCGTCCTCCTGGAAAGAAGCGGCACAACAATTTAAGACGAGGTCAACTCGTTGTTGCGTAACCGATGGAAACAAAACCCCAGAGGCAACCAACAGCACAAAGACAAATAACTGAGAAAACACACTGCTCTAAAAATAAACTTTATTAATATGAAGAATAAGATTAATAAATATGTGAACATTAAGGGCTTTTATTCCAGTGGACTGGATTCTAAACTAAACCAATCACATTGAATCGTGGGTGACTCACATCTTCACTCTGGCTGCCAACATCAGAGAGGAGTCTGAATTCACAGTCTTCCTCATCCTCCTCCTCCTCCTCTTCTTCCACTACAGGCTTCTTCTTACTGAAGAGGGGAGATTCATCCCATTGTGACACATTAAGACAGTGGAATCAATAACGTTCACCTCAAAGTACTGTTAATGTAGTGACAAAACACACTCGTAAGAAATATCACCAATTGAATAAGGAGTAAAGAAAGGCAACAGCAATGTGTGTACGGTAAATACCTGCTGTCAGACGCTGAATGCATCTTGGGACTGGGCAGAGACGGCATAGAGTCCTCTGAACAACGTGGGAAGAGGTGAACACAAAGATTAATATTTAGATGCACCAAAACAATCCATCTTCAAGCAGGGCTAAAACATTGGAATAACTAAACAAACTTTATATGTAAGCAATACTATGACTTGTTAACTACATTAGAGAACATAAGACTCACACAACCTCCAATTGAATTAGGCCTAAAAAAAAAAAAAGTTTGGTTCCTGTTGGTTGTCAGTTGAGGTCATGGGTAGGTAGGGAATTTATTTTATTTTTTCCAGCGGCAGCGAATGATAGGTAGGTTGTTTTCATTTAAAGACGAGAAAATTCGCTCATCCTTGTACAGAATGAAGAGGTGCTGTACCAAAACGTAATTATAGAGGTGCTGTACCAAAACGTAATTGCATAAAAAAAACTAAAAAAAAACTCATAAAATAATTTGGGTCGCACATAAATTGACAGGGTCGGTCGGAAACCGGAACCAAACAATTTTTTTTTTTTTAGGCCTTAGGAAGAATTATTCAAGCACCCACAAGTCCTGGAAGAGTCCAGCCTCCCTCACCTTGATCAGGGAACTTCCTAGACCCGAAGCCCATCAGCTGGTCCATGGTTTCCAGATCTGCCTCTCCATCCTCCCCCTCCCCCCCCTGAGCCTGTGTGGAGGGGAAGGCCCCGGAGCACAGCCCCAGCAGCTCATCCTCCTGGCTCTGCCCCCCACCTCGGCTGTCCCTGGTGGAGCCGGCGCTGCCCTCCATCCCGCCACCACCACCACCCCCCCCCCGCCCCCCAGTGAAGGCCCCGGAGCAGAGCCCCAGCAGCTCGCCCATGTTGGCGTCCATGGCGTTCTCGTCCAGGCTGTCCAGGATCAGCTGCCTCTTGTGGTGCGCGGGCGCCCCCGTTCGGGGCCCCACGTTCAGGTAGCCGTCGGCGTCCAGGAGCTGGGAGTGGGTGTCGTCCTCCAGGCTGAAGCGGCCCCGCGGGGCCCCCAGGGGCCCGGAGTCCCCCCCGGGGGAGGACGGGGCGTACAGGTCCTGGGAGTCCTCCACGGGCAGCGAGAGGGAGGGCTCCGACATCTTCCCTGAGCTCTGTCGGGGAACGTGGACGCGTTTAGGTGGATGCCCCCCGTATGAAGACATTAGAGCCCGACCGATACGATACAAATATTTGGTGATTTAAAAATCCGATATTCCGATATGCAATTAAAAAAATTAATTCCAGAAACGCGTAACAAAGCGCGTAAACAGATTTCCCTAACATTGTTTCTTTGTAGTTATTTATGAGTCCTCACTAAAATAATAAGGTAATGCAGTTTAAAAATAAACATTTTATTGTTTCATTGTCACGACAGAAAAGTCAAAATCAAAAATTATTAAAGTCCTGATAAATAAAATGTATAAAAATACAAACTTAAGATATGAAACCCAAAGTGCTTTGAATAAAAACAACCAAAATAAATAAATAAACATATTTTTTTAAACATGGAAAATGCCTAGAAGACATTACTGCAGCTGGATGTCATTAAGGATCAGGTCATCGCACATTGGGGATCGAACCCAGAACCTTTTTGCAGGGGAGTCAGCCACCATATCCACTAGAATAACTTCAACATAAAAATATATACAAGCCATCTAATGCTTCCTACAATACCCTGAGCATTCATTCCTAGCCTTGTTTGACCCTGTTGGGAATCGAACCCCAACCCTGGCACTGCCGATACCCGGCTCATCGCTGGCCTTACCTTGGAGGCGGAGCCTAGGAAGTTGGGCCTGAAGAAGCAGGGAGAGGGGGAGCGGAAGAGGGCGGAGTTGACCCCGCCCCTTCCTGTGGACCGCTGGTGACTGACAGGCTGGTAGGAGGGGATCATGGAGCCCAGCAGCTCGAAGCTGCTGTTGTGACTGTTGTCCTTGGCCAGGGATAGAGAGTCCTCCTCTTCTGATGCAGAGAGAGAGAGGGAGGGAATAAGAAACAAGACACATGGGATTCATTAGGCTTCAGAACTGAATCACAGCTCTCGAGGGACTGCTGAAGAATGGGCCCCTTGTTTTAATTAGCCAGACACAGAATGAGCTGAAAACATGTCGGACGGTGAATGACAAAAACTCTTAACGAGGGAATAAAAACTAAAATCCATTGAACTAATTGTTGTCGTGACAGAGAAAACGACAACATTAAGGGATGGAAGTTATGACTCTCCGGATGAGATGTACTTACCCATTTTAGCATCGCCGTCTGGGCCTGAAGGAGCCGTCTTCCTGACCCCGTCCCTGGATCAAATCAAAACAAGACAACCAATCGGTCTTCAGTACCGTATTCCAGCTTACATGGAAATGAAATACCATCTGGTACACAAAACACACAAGCACACATCCTATACAGGTTATACAGCTGTAACACAACTTCCATTTATGTAAAAAACTATTCAAGGCTCTTGAAACATCAGTTAAAGACAAACCTATCCGTGTAGATGCATCTTAATGGACTAGTTGACTAGTGCGTTGTAAAACCATTACAAGTTTTGTTAAGTAAATACTGGTCAACTCTTTGCGAATTTCTGACTTTCGTCCTCGAGTCGTGTTGAATCTCTTTCTATAAACCCACACTTCTGGGCGAGATCAAAGCCCAGACTGAGTGGGACGTACATGCGAGAGCAGGAGTTGCCAGCGAACAGCATGAGGGACCCGTCTCCGTTCATGAGCTCCCTGATGGAGGAAGAGGGCTTGAACGCCGCCGGCGACGGGCTTCTGATGCTGGGAGCCACACTGCCATCATCCTCGTCCTCGTCCTCGTCCCCTCCGAGCAGGTCGTCCACACCCTGGGGAGGTACAGGTGGTTGAACACACTGGGGAGAGTAGCGGTCGTACCGAAGGATGGGGGAGCTAACCAACGTTGACACTGAGGCTATTGTGGTAATGTAATTGACATTTGATTATGTTACATCCGCACTCGATCACTTTCTGCCAGTGCGGTCAGCGGCCGTTTTTTAAAATGGGAAGACTTCCCATGCCTCGATCCCTGTTGTATCCTACATTTGTCTGCATGTACGTACGTCGATAAATTGCCATCTTATGTTGTCGTATTGCTGACGTCAATCTGAGCTTGAGCATTCTGTACCGAGATTATTTATTCGTTTTTTCGAATTTTAGTTAAAAAGCCGAAATGCAACCTTCCAACTAACAAAGAATTAAAACAATGCATTGTTACATACATGGTATTTCCTCTACGCTTCCCATTTAAGGAGAGGTGGATATCGCAAAAAATAATGAATGTCAATATCATAATAATGGTACATCGAACCTCAATTTATGAAAAGGATCCCACTCAAAACTCACCTCTGCCTCTGAGTCGTCAGTCATCTCCTCTTCCTCCTCCTCCTCTTCGTCTCCCTCTCCACACTCCTCGTTGTCAAGGCGATGGAGGGCGGCCTTGCGGACCCTCTCTTCCTGTCGGCGCAGTGCCATGGCCTGCTGCAGTCGCTGCTTCAGACCGCTCAGCCTCTCTCCTGCAGAGTGGGGGGGGGGAGAGAGCACCAACATGTTACTCCTTATAACAGTAACATGTAGCTGCCTCAAAGAGTCACATGTTACTGCCTGCTTCTTACTGTAACATGTTACTTCTTAAAAGCAACATGCGAGTGCTGACTACAGCAACATGCGAGTGCTTACCACAGCAACATCTGCTGCTACTCAACAGAGAAAGATGTTGGTACTCAACATAGTAACATGTTGCTACTCAATAGAAGCGTTGGGAGTCATTACACTATTCCCTTCTGCCCGCTGACAAAGAAAAGTGTTGCTAAACGAGTCACTGGAAAATTAATGTAATTACTCAACAGGTGGAAAGTGAAACCCAGTGTTGTCCCAAGATAACGTCTTAGTCAAGGAGCGAGCAGGGGGGTGGGGCTATTGTTAAGGCGTATGCCTTAACCATACAGTGCTGTGGGAAACACTGAAACCACATTACTCAAAACACCCTCAGTGTGTGTCGAGATCGGCCAACCATTTGTAAAGGACCAGGGAGGAGAATTAAGTAGCAGCTCATGGGTTTGGTTACAGGTCATAGCCAACGCCAACATTTCCGTTTTGTGGTTAAACAAACAAGTCATTTTCTATTTCACCAAGGTAGTTTACCGATGTCGTTAGCTTGCGAATAAATCACTCTAACCAATCACAATTGTACATCTTCGTCATTGTCACCGTGGACACAATCTACGTTTCTCAACACAGTTCTCTGATTGCATTCTTAGTGGTCAACTGTATTTATCGACCTATGGATACTTACAGTAACACAATACATATCGTATTGCCGCTCAAAAATCATACCGTTAGGTCCCTGTCGATTCCCGTCCCAAACAGCTACAGAAAACACATGACATTATGCCTGTGGCAGCGGTTAGCTTACATGTTAGCGAGCTAACAGGTTAGCGGTTAGCAAGCTAACAGGTTAGCGGTTAGCGAGCTAACAGGTTAGCTCTGCTTACCGGGTTTAGCCGCCTTGGGCTCCTCGGACCCCTCCTTGATGGTGACGGTGATGGACTCGGCCTGTAGCTCCTCCTGGCCAGAGGGGGCGCTGCCCTTGCGGACGATGTTGAGCTGCACGCTGCTCTCGCCCTGCGGCCGCAGCACAGGCTTCATGTGGCGGAGGTAGCGCTCCTTCAGGGCCTCCACACCTGACGGAGGAGGACCACAGGTTTGTTGAAAACACTTTCACAAGCGCTAGTCGCCGCCCACTACCGACAATAATCGCGGCACACTTTTTTGCCGCCGTTCAGAGGCGGTGGCAAAGCTGAAAGTTTGAAAGACATTAACTCGATCAACCCACTATTGCCTGGTAACCATGCGTTTTTAATAATGATAATATGAACTCAAATAGCCCTCTACAGTTTAAGCGCATTCTATTGCATGATGCCGATGGCGCAATTCATGTGACCGGTCATCGTCAGTTCATCAAGATTTGGATCAGGGTCGGTCCACATCACTGATAATGTATCCCACTTACATTGCTATTCAAAAGGGTCTTAGGGTTTGGTTTTCCTTTGCAGTGAAGAGTCAGGCCTTCCAGGGAGCTTCACTTCTAAGTGATGAATTAAAAACGTACCCCTAACCCAACTATTTTGTCTTAATGGCAATGGAAATCTTCCCAGCGTCTTGGAGTCTTGCCCCATGCAGCCTTTGACTGGAATATAATACAAACCGACCAAGCTTCTGCTCCGAGTGATGGCTCACTAAGTTATAAATAACTCCATGCATAGAGCCATTTGGTTTGAAGTGAAGATCGCTGCATATTGATTAAACTGTTTAAGAATGAGTCAACTGCACATAACAGTAAAGAAATGATGGATCTGTGTTTAGCAATGTGGAGTGCTCAGACATTCCTTCACCAAGCGAATAAATATTAGATCACAAATATTGCAAGGCTCGCCAAATTGTAACCTAAACGACAGCATCATTATATCCAGTGCTGTACTACAGCAGTAGCATAGCCCTGCGGCCGTGGCCGTTACTCGGGGTCTCCTTACCAGGGTTGGGTGCAGGGGGCTCCAGGTCCACAAACAGCCCATTGTCCGCACACAGTTTGGGGACAGGAGGGGGGTCCATCCCCAGCTCTCGCAGCCGAGCCAGCCTGTCCTTCTTGGGCTTCAGCTTGAGGGCGGGCGCCTGAGACGCTGAGAGGACTCCAGCGCCCTCGCCAACACCCACGCACGCATCCGACCGGGGCGCTATAGCCGGCTCATTGGCCCCAGGGAGAGCCTCTGCTCGCTGGGGTTGAGGACCAGGCGAGGCCGGAGTCTGGTGCGGCCCTGTGTCAGCGCCGCGTCCACCCTCGGCACCGTCCAGCTCTGAAGGCAGAGCTTCTGGGTCTTGGCTGTCTGTGGTCGGTGACTCCTGGAGGCTCTCTGAGAGGAAGAGCATGGGCCCGGAGTCCTGGTCCTGAGGTAGGGTGGACGGTGCCTCGGTGGGTCCCTGGCTGAGGCTGTCCTGCTGGGGGGAGGAGGTCGCGGCGGGATGAGGTAGGACCTGGGGCTGGCTGGAGCCCAGGTCCAGAGCAGGGGGGGGGTCCTGGTCAGAGGACGGGTTTTGGGGCTCGCTGGCCGGGACACGAGGTGGGGCTGGGGTCGCCTCGAATATCATCTTCTGATACTTGGAAGATCTAACAGAGAAACAACGATGGACGGTTAGAGTGTGGTTCATGAAATGGTTATACGTTCCTGCTCGTTTTGACCAGGTGTATCCCAGGACAACCTTCCATAACCTTTCCGCGGTCACACAGGTTTACATTGCACAACATGAACCGTCAGTAACAGCCACTACGCCTCATACAGCCAGCCTGAATCAAGCCAAAGGAGAACGCTAAACCTCATCGGTCTGGCACACGGATGGAGACTTGATTGACAGATTCAACACCACCATTGAATGATTTCAGTTGACGCTGCCAGAGAAACTACCCCAGAAGAAACTCTACATTCCTGCATACATCAAGTACCGCTATTAATTACAACGACAAAAAAAATAAGTTTAGAAATTTACCGCGTCTCAATTTTTTTTCCAAAATATTTTTTCTTAAATGCTTTTCCCCCCCCATGATGTTCACATTTTTATAATGTGTCTAGGAACCCTGTGTCGACATGTCTTAACGAGGGATAAAAAAAGACGCTGAATGAATGGATTACTTGAGCAGGGCCATGGCGGGCCCCTCGGGTCGGGCTCTCCTCTTGAAGAAGTCGTTGATGCTCTTGGGCTGGGGGATGTGGTAGGGCAGACCCAGGGAGGACTCTGTGGGTGGCAGGGCAACACGTCACAGGGTGAGGGGGTAGTTATCGACCCTCCACAGCACAGAGGAGGACCATTTAAAGAGCCACGGTTAACAGATATTGATCGTGTCAATCAGAAGGAAATCCCCCAAAGTATCTGTTTATTGATTACAACCCCCACCTTTTTGATCTATCATCAATCTTAGCATTTCATTATGGGATGTGGCCTCTATAAATCCCTGACGCAATATACATGGAACACCAAGAATTATAAAAAGTAATGTTAAATTATTTTGTATGCATGCACGTTTTTTTTAACTCGAACTGCATCAACAAAATGTGCACTAAGAACTAAAACTTCTAGGTCTCTTGACAGACCCAACAGTTAGATAAAAATCAAACTCACCTCTGACCAGCCTCTGAGTCTCACTGTGGATCTGCTTCATAGCTTCCTTGCTAGCGCGGGCAGCCTTCCTCTCCTACCAACACAGAGAAGGGTTAGCAGAATGCTAACAATACACTGCGTCAAACAACACATGGGACAGTACCCAAAACAGAGAAGGGTTGGCCAAATGCTAACGGCACACTGCATTCAAATAACACATGGGACCGCATCAAAGTAAGAAAGGTTAGCACAATGCTAATACGAGTGCCTTTACATACACAACACATGCACGTCCAGCTCTTAAGGAGCTGTTAAGATTGAACCGTTTTTTTTTGGCTCCAGGGGGGCACTTACAGGATGGAGCTAGAGACTTGGAACCAGCAACTCGCCTGTAGCTGTGGCCTTTTGACACTTTGCATTTCGAATACTTTTGTCTCTGGTTTTGTAAGCTGGGTGTCGCCAACCACAGACCCATATCAAATGATGTGATTCACACGGGAGGGGTGGTGCCTCCCCCCAACCACCCCCCCCCCCCCCTCACTGCAAAGTGTCACATACCACACGCTGGGGCTTCTCCGACGGCTCTTCCTCCTCGTCTTCCTCCCCCTCACCTTCAGCGTTGAAGAGGGGTTCCTGAAAGAGAAACCACACAGCTCACTGACACGGCCTAACGCTAGATCAATCTGATGCCACGTGACACGGTGAACTAAATATCTACAAGAATACATCAGCATCCGCCTCCTGTTTAAACATCCAAGATTCTTGTGTACACAAAAGTACGCCTTTTTGTACCACCCATCTAAATTAAATGTATCAATACAAGGAAAATGTGAAAAAGAACATACGGTGATAGAATAATCGCCATGGATCATACATTTACCATTTTGTCCTCTGCCATTTAGTAATTTAGCAGATGATTCTTATCAAACCCTACTTTAGTTCAAACAGATTCACGTCATCATTGATCAGGGAGGGTTAGATATGCCTGCAGGTGGAAATTGTTGATTTTATCCAAGAACCCCTGTACTGGGAGACATACGCAGTAGACCTTCCCGAGTTATATTGACATGCATCTGTTGCATCGTATCCCATCGGTTACCTGGTGTTTTTTGAACTTGTGTTTAGCAGCTGCCCTGATGGCATCCAGAGATTCCTCCTCACTGTCTCCATCCAATCCGGTGTCAAACAGGTCCGTGTCTCCAAGGAGACAACCGCTGTCATTCAACGGGACAGGGGGAGGTGCATCCTGGGAAAGGGAACCGATTCAGAGGGGAGAGTTATTGATAGAACTTTGATTGGCAGGTGAGACGATTGTGTGGTGCACATTGAAATGTGTCCTTAAACAATCGGTTAATTCGCTTTCAGTGGCCGTATGAGGCAACACAATGGTGATTGGGCCTATGGGCCACCGGTGAAGGCCCTGGGCCACTGGTATTTATAACATGACGAAGGTTACAAACTGGGTGGCGATGGTGACACTCCCGTGCACAATTAGTGAAGCATTACACCCTGCCGTGGTTGTTCCTCCAGAATAACCAGAGCTACCACAAACGACCCGCTCTTCAACTCACTTGTGTGTGTGTGTGTAGCGGCGTACTGTTTTTTTTTTTTAGATCCACCAACAAAAATCTGATTGTTAACCCTGTACTGACTGTCAGGATTACTCATCCCTTACAACTGACAAGATAAATAAAGTTAGAACCGGCCAAAGGATTTAGGGTAAACAAATACCTCCTCCACTTCAAGAAACCTCTCCTTCTTGTTCTTCTTCGTCGTCTTCACCTTCTCCATGGCTTTATTGCGCTTCTCCCTCTTCTCCTTGTGCCTTTTGCTCTTCTCTCGCTTCTCTTCCTTTGATCCCACGTCCTTCTTCACCTCCTCCAACATGTCCTCCTCGGCGCCTCCTTCCCCGAGGTCGCTCTCCTCACTGTCGACAGGTGCACGTGATATCCTCCTGCCTTTCTTCTTCTTCTTGCTCTCCTCTTTGATGTTCTGGGACTCCGCCTCCTCTTCCTTGTGCTGCTCGCCATCTGACTCAGACAGGACCAGAGCCTCCGCCATGTTCACACTGGTCTCCATATCCTCCTCTTCGTCGTCGTCACTGTCCCGGATGGCCTTGTGACAGCGGGGTTTCCTGTGAACCACGATCTCGTCATCTCCGTCACCGTCAGAATCTGGAAAACATCAAAATGGACGATGGGTATTCAGCGGCACCTTGCCGTTAAATTACAGAGCCTGCCTTTCTTTACTAGGGTACACGGTTTTGAAAAAGACACCGGTGAATAGCAGAATGGTAGGAGGGGGTTGTTGAAATACCAAAGCACTTTAGATTATCAATAGGACATGCCTGCCGACTGCCGTTGAGCGTTTACACTCAGCTCTACCTGCTTGTTGTATCACATAATTAACATTGTAACATAACAATGAATGATCTGGCCACACCATTGTTTATATTTGCACAAAGAGCATCAAGGGCCATTCATTCAAAAAAATATCTCCTTGTCAAGTAATCTATAAGCCAAGGGCAGGATAGACTATTGATCAGGGCGTTTGGCTGCAAGACAGCAGGTCCTGGGTTCAAAACCTCAATACCTGAAGTGATGCTTCAGCAAGATGCATAACATTGGCACTGCACATTGGTGCTCATTAATGACATGCATCCAAAGAAACTTACACCAAGTTGTTTTGCAGGGAACAACATATTTTTTGGATGAATTACGAAATAGTAACAATAGCCGGAACAACTCCACAGCATCTTTCCCTGAGGTTTATCCAATATTTCCTAGAACTGTGGTTTACCTTGACATTGTTCTCCTTTGCTGCTCATCAGGGTCAACACCTCCTCGGCCGGAGAGCCCATCCCGCTGTCTGAGTCACTTTCCCCAGGAGCCTGGAGCACTGCAGATACCACTTCTGCCTGGTGGACAAAACAAAACAGACCGTTAATATTTAACTAGAAGTACTGAGCTCTTTCACACCATGTCCCTTACTAGTGTTTTAGCCCAGGGCTCCAAATGAGACTTGTTGATCCTCTGAAGTTACCAGTTAGTTTGAAAAAAATGTTCTACCAATACTTGACAATACTTTTTCTAGATAAAATGTTTATTGCTAATTGAGTGGTAAGGATGAATTTGGCATTTGTTGGCAACTGTAGAGACAACCAACGATTCATGGAAAACGCTTTGATTATATCAGAGGCTGAAATGTTTTAAGCAAGATCTTAACCATAATAGCCATTTTATTAAATTCAAAGTAATCCTGGCTTTCCTTCAGTTATGGTGGATGCTGTGGCTTCCTTGACAAGCCAAACCATACTTTGTTGTGATTTACATGTAGGTGGCGTGGCGTTACACCACGTAGTTTAACGTTGTGGCAGGTTACTAGAATAATGTTTCACTAAATAATGTCAAGTTTTGAGTAGTTGTAGTATTAAACCCTTTGTTGAAAGTCTAGCAAGGTGGTCAAATGGTGGCTCTAGTAGCGCCAACTTCACACAATGAATCGGCGCAGGCGCAAACTCAGCTAGCGAGTACCTTGTAGCGAGCAAGTTGCGATTAGTCTTGTAAAACAATCATTAACCAGGATAAAACGACCCTGTAGATCACATCCATCCATGTACGGAGCTTAAATCACTCGTTAATAAAGTTAAAACCGACCAAGAGAGCTCTGTAAACTCAGGACATAGGGGTTGTGTGTGTGCAGCTGTAGCTGTAGCTGTGGCCTCCTCGCCGACCTCAACACAACGAGACATCCAACATAACATCACCAACTAACTCTAAATGCAGTAGTTTGTCAAATACACCGATGCACAAACCCATTCCTACCTGATATATTCACTTATTTCGCCTAAATAACCTCATTTTTGGCTTAGCATGTTAGCATGCGCTCACCTGCGAGGAGTGGACGAGGCTCATCTTTGTCCGCCTCTATCCGGGCTCACTGCTGGGGTAAACGAAAGCCTGGCACGACGTAGAAGACACTTCATGGACCTCAGCAGCGGACAAACTAAGTTGTCAGAGTGACTATGGAACAAAAATAGCTACTTTGTGTTGATAAATTGTCGTTCAGAGTAGTGCATGAGCCCCGGACAGTTAGTTCCTTCCTCCCGCCTGTTAGCCACTGAATAGAATTTTCAATGTTTCGCGCTCTGTGACAGCTGGGGCAACCCTCCCGCTGCCGATGTGTCACTCGACTGCGTCCCGCGTTCCTATTGGCTGGCGGGTCGACTTGGTTCGGCCCATATTTATGACGTTTTTTGTGGCGGATAATTTATGCAAGGGGAACGGCCGGTGGTTCGATGGAAAAGGCGGAAATGATACATTATGAATTAATAATTGATAAATTGATTAATATATCCCACGAGCGGTCTTGGTGAGTAGGTATTCTTACAGATAGATTTGGTTGTGGCATTTTTCCTCGTTTTTTTATGTCATAGGGGACGCTATGTTTTCTGAGGGCTGCTTACATGTCCTATTTTCAATAATTATGCTTGGTAAATAGTACATTTTGAGTATCTATATGATGAGAAATAGAAAATATACACTCAGCATATCTGGTGTATGTATTGTTTACGTCTGATAAATATAGTATTTTTATTTCAGTTAATTTCCTGTTACTGATACTGGATACTTAGACCTTATGATTCACAAATCAAATCATTTCTCTACTTTATTGTTTAAGAGTGGGGGATCAAATTACACACATTATTGACTGATCCCTGGCTGAAAAATACCTGAATCGTCAAATAAAATGATCATATCTATACGCTCAAATTGAGGAGAGAGTAACGATAAAGACGTTATTACCATCCAGCATTTTCAGATAAATACAACTGTTGGACCCATCTCCCCCAATTTAAAACGCCAGCGAATTGCGCAGGCGCACCGACGACTCCCAAGCTTTCTCGCCTGGCGCATGCTCACATTAGAAATCCCCCCCGCCCCCCCCCCCTGACAAACTCAGTCAGTAGACAACACATCCGAGAGAGCTCGCTGGTCAACTACGCATCAATATTCCTCTTTCTTAAATTAGCCACGTTAAGCTTCGCGATACCGCCCCCAATTTCAGTGTCGGTACGGAGCCGCCAGGCCGGGACAGAGACGGAGAGAGAGCCCTCGGCCATGGAAGCGCTCGGACCCGGTAAGAGAGGACACCTCAGACCGCAGGCGCCCCGTGTTTAGAGCGTGTGCGCACACACATCGCTTCACTGGGGGCCGTGGCTGCAGCGAGGCCTTGAACGACAAGACAAGCAACCTAGAAGGGGGAGGTGGTGGGGAGGTGGAGGGGAAAGACAAACGAAAGCTTTAGATTAGGCCCTAGCCCCATGTGTGACACATTATTTACATCGAGCACAAGCTTAGTGTTCGTCTTGAATAGCACATTGTACAGCAAGCGGTGTAGATAATTGATTTCGTGTGGCGGATATAGCTGCCCACTCGGCTGTTGATGGTTCTGAAGCACGTAGCGCTGGGGCTGGCATTGTGTGTGTGTGGGGGATTTAACTAGGACCTTCCTTCCTTCCGCGTCGTACGACGTGTTTACAATCATATATGTGAACGCCGTTCGCACCTGAAACCAACGACGTGTGACAGTGAAACACACCGATCTTGATCAGGTATTTTCCGTGGATAAATCAGCGCCCGGGTGTGTGACTAGTGTGTGCTACAGCGCATTTCAACGTTCGTCATCGGGAGCGGTGTCTCGGTCGTGTTGTGCTGCTCCTGGAGGGATGGTGGTGGGCGACCCAACACGGGTTTCCTGCACGGCACAACCCCCCCCACTTATCACGGAACACGCGAAGGCGACACATTTTTTTGCAATCTACTCATCGCGTGTGCTTGCATAATTCATGTTTCTGTCATCGTTTTACGCGCAATCCTCGCTTCTCCCCGGGAAGCCATCCCGAGCCTCTCTTCTCTCCCCCCGCCCGGTGAACACGGGACTGAGGGCTCCGGTAGGGATGGCGCTCTCATCGATCGGAATCGTGGTGGGGGGATTCTGATCTGTGCTCCGTTAATGTAACAAAGGCACCTATGCAGCTAAGCGGTAGAAGCCCCCTTAGGTATGTCTTATAAGGATGTCCAAGGAATAGCGGATGCACAACAAATACACGTTGCATGCATTGTTCACAACGACTTAACCGTTTATTTTTATTTAACGATTTTTATTAGATGTAAGCTTCGTTTGGTATGGCCTTATGCATGCAATAGCATGCTGGCACAGATATCTATAGAGGTTAGGGCTTTATTACAGTAATTTCGCATGTCAATCTGAAGGATACACAAATAAAAACGGTAAATTGTACCTACGCCAACAGAAATGTGTCATGTAGACCTAAACTTAAATATTTTTCACAAAATATTGCATTGTTCTCCGTGTGTGTGTGTGTGTGTGAGTGAGATGTTGTCTGTGTGATATTGCTGTGTCGGCCTATATGTGGTGGTTATACTAATTGGGTCTCTTTCGTCATTGGTTGACATACATCTACTCCAGTTGTATTCACTGCTTAATTTCATTCTCAGTTGTGGTTGGGTCTAAGTACACCACCCTATAGTTCCTAAACTGCTGAATGCTTTAAACTGTGCTTGACCCCGTCCTCTCCCAGTGGTTGGCTTACGCTCAGCGTCTCTCAATAAGGTATGGCACCCAGTTTTTAAGCTGAGTATTCAAGTTTTTGATTTGGACATTTATGTTTCATAGCTGCCAAAATCGTTTTGCTGGTTCTGAACAGGCGGCTGTTCTGTCATGTTGTGAAGATATGATGTAATGCCACAGTACTGAGGAATCCTCCTAGTTTCCTCTGGCAGCTCTGTGTCTGTCTGTGTGTGGGCATGGCTTGGGCTCAGGCCCGGAGAGTTCTGCATGTGTGAACCGTAACGTAAACACACTGAGGTTCGCTGAATCTGAATCTGCTTGTTGTTGAGCTGCATTGTGTATTGGTGTACTATGAGAAAGAAGTGGTTTGGCTGAACACCTTTTTATTATACCATTTTAATTTCTTCATTCATTATTACCCCTTATTGCCTGTATGTGTTAACAATGGGATACGTCAAGATGTGTACTAATGACCTGTGTGTGTGTGTGTGTGTGTGTGTGTGTGTGTGTGTGTGTGTGTGTGTGTGTGTGTGTGTGTGTGTGTGTGTGTGTGTGTGTGTGTGTGTGTGTGTGTGTGTGTGTGTGTGTGTGTGTGTGTGTGTGTGTTGGAATAGGCTCTCACCCACTGTTCCTCCTCAGTACTCTGGTCATTCAAAGGAGAAGGTTGCGGTGTATCCACACACTCAGTCTTTTTTGTTATGGCCGACCCCCCCCCCCCCCCCAATGAAATGATAAATTCTTCCCCCCTGCTGTATTGTCCGTCTGGCAATTGGCATTTATACGTTAACCTTCTGTGACGAGCACTTCCTTTGTTGTTAAAGTCACAGAGCAGCGCGACTCACACCATACAGGTTCTCCTGAACCCAGGAAAGCTGTGGTCTCCCCTTTTTGATCGTTTTGCCATTGGGGATTTCTGATTGTTGTTGTTGGGCGCTTTGCTGTTGTGCTATTAATACAGCCACCTAGCACCTTTTGCTGTAATGATAACCACGGACCCCAGGACCCTTGAGTCAGTAGCTGTCGGTGCTGCTGTGAAAAAGACCAGCCACAAACTGGATGCTGGACAGGAACCAAAAGATGGTTTCCAGGAACTCTCCGCTCCACCACGGTGGTGACGGGAGGTGCTCTGGGAGGAGGCTACTGAGGTGTTGATGTGGGCTGGTTCTACACCCAATCCTCCACCGGCAAGAGTGAACCTACCATGACAGAAGTGTGTTTATCTAGAAGGATGATGTAAAGGATTTGATTAGGGTTGATCACTTTATTGATGATGAGGCACAACGCAGTTGGAGTTTTCTTGGATCGGTAATGGATTACTTTGCATGCGTTGTGTATTTCTTTGAAAGTCAAAGTGAGTGTGGTTTGTTTATTATTGTCCACCTGCTGGCTGCATCATGTGCAGAGCCTTCAATACAGTGTTGACATCACATCATCTCCAGGGCCCTGAGGAATGAGATGCATGAGACGCATGTTCAAGACGCCTACTATGATGGAAATCTAGGTCTCTGCCAGCAACACTTTTCCCTCACAGATGGACCCCCCCCGTCCTTGCATTCGTCCTTGTCCTTACCCCAAACCTCTGCATCATGAAGGGGCCCTCTTAAGTCCTGGGGCCCCTGGGCAAGAAAATACCAAAGCCATTCCCTGTGTAGAAGTATTGCATGCTCCCCCTTATTTGCATTATATGTATGCGCGTATAGGCTGCCGCTTCCATCCCACCTTAAAGCTTCTATGAGTTGGGGGACCAGCTTTGAGGATTTCGTCATGAGGGCCCCCCCTCTGATGTTTGGGCCCCGGGGTCTGAGTGACGGAGCCTTTCATGGCTCCTCGCTGCTTTCCATGTGACCTGCAGCCTATTTTGTAGCGTAGGGTGAATGACGATGTTTATGTTGCTGTGGGGCTTTGTTCTTCTGTGTCTTGTTGTCAAAATTGATTCTATAAAACTAACGATTTAAGGCGAACCGAGTTGTTTTGTTGTTTGTTTTGGTTGTACAGTTTGGCTACCATGTTGTTGTTTACCTTCCGATCGTGCACTGCAAACATGGGAGTTCTGTCTGTGTCGCAATTGGTAGAACGTGTAAGGATAACACAGCACTTTATTAATAACAAAAATGATGACCATTAATTTGTTAATCTCCCGTCTGGGCCCAAATTTCTTTGGCATCGGTCCATTTGTTTAATGCCTGTACTTAATGCTTTGTCTTCTGGCGAGTTTTGTATTCGTCCCAATTCATATTTTAGAACGATTTGGCAAAGTTCATAAAGCAAATCTCTGTGGGTAAAGGCAGAGAGCCAGCACCAAGAAGCATGCACCGAATGTTTCGGGATATCTGGTTGCGCTGAAAGGTACAGGTAGTCCAAGGCAAGCCCTGGTTTGTGTCAAGACATGTGGGGCGATAGTGGGTAGGAGACACGCACACGCACACACACACACACACACACACACACACACACACACACACACACACACACACACACACACACACACACACACACACACACACACACACACACACACACACACACACACACACACACACACACACGGAGAGATCTGGTGATGGTGCTGTGGCAGCTGTAGAGGATATATTTAGGCAGCGTTCTGTTTTTGGTGAAAGTGGAGAACGGGACGATAGGAATCTCTGCGCTGTACGTTTGCATGCACAACTTCCTGAACGCCAGGAAGTTGTGCATGCACTAAGACCAAAAAATAGCTGCTTTCATGTGAGAGGACTAGTGGCGCTGTATATCAGTGTTTGTCGTCAAAGGGCCAGTCCAATGGTTTTGTCTGAACTAGAGGTTGATTCTTTTGAATCGTGATATGCATGTTTTGTTGTGACGGGTAAACCTTGTGTGTGTGAAATAGATTATGCAACCCATGGAGATGGTACGGACCCATGAATGAAATAGTGCGGCGTACAGAACTTGTGTGCTTGCGACATGTGTGAACCATGAGAGCGGTCCCTTAAATTGTGATGTCTCATTGTACTCCCCCTCGCAACCGGTTGCACAAACTCCACGACTGCATACGCAGAGGGCGACTTGTGACTGAAGCACTCAGAGGAGGTGGCCTTCACCACGCATCCACGGCGCTCACTTCGTCATCATCTGCAAACAGTAGCAAAAGTTGCTTGCACTACAATACGTGTTGTGTGTGTGTGTGTGTGTCTGTGTGTCCAAGGAACAGCAGTGTTTTCCTTTGGGTGGGCGGTGGGTGGCGGGGGGGGGGGGCGTGATTGTCTGTGGTTCATGCGCTTCACTTGATAACTGGAGCGTGCTCATGCACCATGGCCCCTCTAGCTGTCTGTTGACAATGGCATTAAACGGCTTGACCCCGCCCGGACCCCCCCTCGCTCTCCAGACCCTTGAAGACGAAGCCAGCGTATGGATGTACCAGAATCCTGTATGATCAATTCGGTTCTTACTTACTTCGACCCGCCTCAGGAACATCATGCATATTCATAGCGCGACTACTGCGATATGCAAATGTTGTTTTTATTATTTTTTTTTCTAATGGAACAAATCGTAGTGATCGTGAACGTGAATGGATATCTGTGTGTGTGTGTGTGTGTGTGTGTGTGTGTGTGTGTGTGTGTGTGCGTGTGCGTGCGTGCGTGCGTGCGTGTGCCCCGTTGCTCGCGGACCTACATGCTATGTTGCTTCATCATGACTAATGCATGCTGGTGCTCAGGTGTGCACGCACGAGGCTCCTTAGGTGGCTGGCTATGTAAATAACCGCGATTACGGCCCAGCCGTGCGTGCTGGCTGTTTGGGTTAAAGTGGGGACAGGCGGGCATTGCTATTTTCTTGGCCGAAGTCGGGCCGATGAGGTCATCTGTCCGGGGTTCTTGTTCTGCATTGGTCAAAGGAAAATGTTAAATGGTCGTTGGTTGCACATGAAAACGTAAACAGAGTGGTCGTTGCAGAACGCTCGTATGAAGCTGTATACACACACACTTTGTGTGTGTGTGTGTGTGTGTGTGTGTGTGTGTGTGTGTGTGTGTGTGTGTGTTTCCCCTTTTAACCGTCTGATCACACTCGTGTCGTTACACACTTTGATCCCCGAGGCGGCCAATAAAGTTTATCTAATCTAATAACAACATGAGGGTTTTTTTTTTTTCAATCCAAAATAACACCAACCCCTTGGCCTGCAGGCTGTTGGCTCCACAACGCACGCACGGGCCCAACGCCACAGTGCATAGGTTGCCTCCGTGCGCGCGTGTGTGCGTGGGGGTGGGACGTTTATATTAGGTACACTCGTAACGGAAATCCCAAGTTGTTTGCATTGTGTGTCCATCACCCACCCCCCCCCCCCCCCCCACCCCCACCCCCAGCCCTGTCTTTGGGAGCAGACCCCAGCCTTTGTCTGGGTGTGGTGGGCGGGTTGTCCCTGTATGTCTGGGTGGAGCTGGGGGGGCGGGCCCCTGGGTAATTGGGGGGGGGGGGCCATTGTCTTGAGGGGCCCTTGTTGACCCGTCTAGGTCAGGGGCCAGGGCCCCGGATCAATCACGGTGCGCGGGGCGCGGGCAGGCTGAGGTTTGTGCTCGGCCGACGGGGTCTTGGACTGGGAGGGTTCGCGTGTGTTGATGTTGGGAGGAGGAGGGTGGAGGGATTGGGAGGAGGAAGACGAAATGACCGCGCTGGGAGGAGTGGGTGTTGGGCAACAAGTGGCGGGAATCCATGTTCTGCTTTTGACGCGGTTCGTCATTAAGCGGCCATCTGCTTGTTTACTTTGGACTCTTAAATGTACTTGATATTAGCCAGGTCTGTCTGTAGCCAAGTGAGTGGCCGTGCTGTATAAACACATTTTGAGTGATATCGTGGAAGGCTTGAATTTAATTGGTGTACTAAGTGTACATAATGTTGACTACAGAGTTAAATTATAGGAGAAGGGTTGGCCCTAGCATAACATGAATGTGTCGACATACAGTGTACTTAACTTACACTTAATGTAAGCAATTATTGTATGTCGTACGTCCTGGCACTTAATGTACGCACTTATTGTATGTTGTACGTCCTGGCACTTTAAGTAGTACTAAGCATTGTGCAGCATTACCCTAGCTATCTTTGTTGCATACGGAATGGGTTAACCCAACAATTATTATTGTGTGGCACCTGTTTCTATGAAAACCCTTACTGTACCGACAGCGATATATTGTTTCTTTCTTCTGATAAATGTACTTGAAGCTTTGGATAAAAGCGTTTGCTAAACGCCCTAAATGATTATGTAAAGACACAACATTGTTGATGGTCTATACTATTATTAAAGGCGATTCATTTAATGAGTGCTAACACCCTGAACAAAACGTTCTCCACTAGCACTCTTCACGCGTTGGCGGGGGTTTGTCACACTATATATACTTCAGCGCAGGCGGCCGGGCTAACGAGCTAACCCTGCTACCAGTCATCAATTCTGCCCACCTGTTGTAGCTCTCCCTAATGTATTGCAGCGGCCTCTGCCAGAAGCATTAGCTAGGTGTGTGTGTGTGTGTGTGTGTGTGTGTGTGTGTGTGTGTGTGTGTGTGTGTGTGTGTGTGTGTGTGTGTGTGTGTGTGTGTGTGTGTGTGTGTGTGTGTGTGTGTGTGTGTGTGTGTGTGTTAGGGCGATATATCGATATTTGAAATATATAGATATTTTTTACGCGATCGTCATCATCGATATAGTTTCATTTGCGTTGAAAGTGCAGCATATTTGATCCAAATGACAGCAGTTTCGAACCACGACTGCCGCCTGCTCGTAACTCTGCTTATCTCTCTCCCGCTCGGCCTCCGGCTCACACACACTCTGCCCGGCCCCCCTTCCACTCACGTCACTTTTTAAAATCTCCTACGGCGCAAAACATGGAGTCCGCCGGGAAACGCGGCGCAGGGGAGCTTCATTCAACCATCAAACTGTATTAAATTCGGAACGGTAGGAATAGTAACGGTAACTCCAAACGGTAGGTAGGCAGGCTATACTAGTAATAATAACGGTAACTCCACGGTAACTCCCCCCTCTGCCCCCATTAGCAAGGCAGGTTAACGAGCACAGCGACGCAGGCAGGCTGGAAATGAGAGCACAGCGACGCCACCGATGTTGAATGACAAGTTGGAGCGCGGCAACGGCAACTATGTTATTGCGTCAAATATCGATATTTATCTTATATCGATATTCTGCTTGAAGATATCGAGGTGTGTGTGTGTGTGTGTGTGTGTGTGTGTGTGTGTGTGTGTGTGTGTGTGTGTGTGCGCGATGGAGTTCATGTTTTATTGAAGGTGAGCATATAGGGTCGTTCTCATTGATGGTTTGTTGGCCTTAAGTTTGTCCTGTACACTTCAATCCAGCAAGTTGTTATTCCTGCTTGTATATCCTGTACCGACAGCCTTCGTGCATTAGTGAGCTGTCACCTAACTATTCCTGGTAGTTAGCCTTACCTGGAGCGGGGTGGGGCAGGTCAGGGTAGTGTAGTGGCAGGTGGGCCTGACTCCCAGCCGAGAGGTTCTGGGTTCGATCCCCACCGAGGCGGAGGCTTGGGGCAGGTGGGGCAGGTCAGGGTAGTGTAGTGGCAGGTGGGCCTGACTCCCAGCCGAGAGGTTCTGGGTTCGGGTCCCACCGCGGCGGCGGCTCGGCGCGCGGGCTTCTGCTAAATCACAGTGTAGTACCCTCTCCGCCCCCCCCTCCAGGCCCGCCGACCCCGGCTCCCTCTCCGTTCCAGCCCCCCCGGCGGCCCGGCCTGGGCACGGTGGGGAAGCCCATCCGCCTGCTGGCCAACCACTTCCAGGTGCAGATCCCCAAGATCGACGTGTACCACTATGACATCGACATCAAGCCCGAGAAGCGGCCGCGGAGGGTCAACAGGTAACGTGTGTGTGTGTGTGTGTGTCTGGATCACTGTGTGTGTGGGGGTCACTGTGTGTGTGTGTGTGTGTGTGGATCACTGTGTTTGTGTGCGCGTGTGTGGGTCACTGTGTGTGTGTGTGTGTGGGTCACTGTGCGTGTGTGTGGATCACTGTGTGTGTGGGTCACTGTGCGTGCGCGTGTGTGTGGGTCACTGTGTGTGTGTGTGTGTGTGTGTGTGTGTGCGCGTGTGTGTGGGTCACTGTGTGTGTGTGTGTGTGTGTGTGGGTCACTGTGTGTGTGTGTGTGCGTGTGTGTGGGTCACTGTGTGTGTGTGTGCGCGTGTGTCACTGTGTGTGCGCGTGGGTCACTGTGTGTGTGCGCGTGTGTGTGGGTCACTGTGTGTGTTTGTGCGCGGGTGTGTCTGTCTTACTTATCAGACCAACTTTGTCTGTGGTCTTTCAACCGTAAAGATGGACATGAGTTGTAATACCCATTTATCCTTTGATTTTTGATTTTTGATTTTTGATTTTGTTCTAAAACCGGCCGTCTTCTAGTTGTTCTTCCAAAAACATTGCGGGGCGATGTGATCAGAATCGATTGTCCTAGTTAAGATCGGTGGAACACCGCTATCGGCGCTCCCCTAGTCCCGTCTGATCGCTCCACTCTGTGATCCGCCAGGGAGGTGGTGGACACCATGGTCCGCCACTTCAAGATGCAGATCTTCGGTGACCGGCAGCCGGGCTACGACGGGAAGAGGAACATGTACACGGCCCACCCGCTGCCCATCGGGAGAGACCGGGTCGGTACCCCACCGTTCACCAGCCAGTACTGTGTCTTAGCCCTGCGGCCCCCAAGTGGTGGTTCGAGAGACCACGCAGGGCCACCTGACGATCAATGGCGGTCACCCAAGATTGGTGACCTTTTTAAGCTATAGCTGTTTACCCTTGAATTTCTGATTGAAGTTAAAATTATTATTTTCAAGGGTGAAATATTTGAACTGTACGCAAACTATTTCTCCCATGACGGTGCCTGACATTCCCACAAAGAGCTGTGGCTATACTGGGTTGCTCTCAGTTAAATAAGTATTAGATAGAATAGGTATAAGGCCGTGCTCCCGTGGCTAGAAACTATGCATAAATGTTGTGCTTCTGCTGTGAAGGACCATAAACTTGACAAATATTACATTTAAATGCTAAATGACATTGTGAACCTTCAATCCAAATTGCTGCATGTTTAGCAGACGGTACATTATTAAAATGCTTGTCTGGGCCATGTCAAGGGTAGGACACATCAAAGTAGATGAGCGATGTTTCCCTGTCTCCCTCACACTCTTTCACTCTCTCCCTCTGCTATTTATTTCCCATCTCCCCTGTGCTCATCTATTATAAACACACACACACACACCTTACTCTCTCCGTCCGTTTGACCTTTGCTTTCCTCTATCGCTCACTCCTACCCGTCTCTCTATTAATTATATAATATCATCTGGTTTCCCTGCCTCCTTCACCTCCCCTCTCTCGTCCCGCTTTATTTCTCTTCTCTTTCCTCTCTCTCCCTCACTGTCTTTTCTTATGTCCTCTTGCCTCTCTCTCCCTTTGTCCTTACTCTCTCTTGTCTCATCCCACTCACGGTGCTATTTTCGTATTTTTCTTTATCTCCCTCACTGTTATCACTCTTTACTATCTCTCTCACCCTACATCCGTCTCTCTCTCTCTACATCCGTCTCTCTCTACGTCCATCGTTCTCTCTCTACATCTGTCTCTTCCTCTAAATCTGTCTCTAACCGTTTCACCTCTGATCTTTCACCCTCTGTTATCCGCTTTCTCTCTCTCATCCTTCATCTCTCCTCCCTAATGTTTCCCTTTCCCTACTCAAACACTGGGTCTCTCATGGGCTCTCTCATCTCCCTTCAGTCTCTCTCACTCTCTCTCTCTCTCTCTCCCTCCTCTCTCTCTCTCCCTCCTCTCTCTCTCTGACTCCCTCTCACTTCCACCTTCCCTCTGTCTTTTTTTTAATCTATTTCGGTCACTTGCCCACCCACTAACTTCCACTCTCCCCCTCTCTCTCCCCTCTCCCTCCCTCCCTCCCTCCCTCCCTCCCCCTCTGCAGGTGGACCTGGAGGTGACCCTGCCCGGCGAGGGGAAGGACCAGACCTTCAAGGTGTCCCTGCAGTGGGTGTGCGTGGTGAGTCTCCAGATGCTGCTGGAGGCCCTGTCGGGGCACCTCAACGAGGTCCCGGAGGACTCGGTGCAGGCCCTGGACGTCATCACGCGACACCTGCCCTCCATGAGGTCAGCGTCTCCCCCGTCCTCCCCCTTCCTCCCCCCTTCCTCCCGTCCCTC
Organism: Gadus chalcogrammus; assembly: GCF_026213295.1. Taxonomy (NCBI): domain Eukaryota; kingdom Metazoa; phylum Chordata; class Actinopteri; order Gadiformes; family Gadidae; genus Gadus; species Gadus chalcogrammus. Next base: position 4,126,891 of record NC_079433.1, on the reverse strand, counting down.
ATGTGGGAGAGTCCCATTCAGCTTTTAGGATTTGAAATTATAGATTAATTCTATATATCACACCACTTTTTGTTCAAGATTTGACGTCTTAATATCTAAAAACTTAAAATTAATGTTTTCAAAAACATTTTGTCTTTACCAATATGCAAAACCAAACACATATTCTTAAATATATCTTTATGCACAAGATATGCTTGGTAGGAGTGTAATGATGGAATGTGTGGAAGTGCCATCTATATTTTGATGTGTCTTCGTTGGGTTTTGGGCACTGGGTTAGAACCTTGTGTTGAAGCTCATGGTCCGTTCTGTCTTCCTCTTACCCCCCCCCCGGGACTCCAGGTACACTCCTGTGGGGCGCTCGTTTTTCTCCCCCCCAGAAGGCTACTACCACCCCCTGGGGGGGGGGAGGGAGGTGTGGTTCGGTTTCCATCAGTCTGTCCGTCCTGCCATGTGGAACATGATGCTCAACATCGACGGTGAGACGCGCAGGGAAAAATTTATTTACATGTTACATGCCAGACAGTGGTGCCAGATGGGGCAGATTTCCCACCCAATCCGGCAGCCAGATTGGGTGGGAAATCTGGCCCAATCTGGCCGTACATAACAAGGCGGAGAAATAGTGATGTAAAAAAAACGAGTAGAATAATGACAATAACAATAACGCTACAGAAAGTATTGAGCCAATGTTTACATGAAGCGGGAGGTGATGAATAGCTACTGGTTGTGTCCATTGATGGCTTGTCGTTTACATTTCAGGGCATTGAACTGATTTCACGGCGTGTGCCGCCAGCTCACTGATTCGGCTTTGTGATGGCGCTGATGAGCTGTTGAGTAGATGTTAATTGGGTAGGGAGGTCGTTAGTGAGTGGAGTGATTGATCCCTTGCTCCCCCTAATCTGTGCTGCCGGCCAAAGCCCTCTGGAAGAACACTTTAATCACAGCCTCTTTCGTCAATACAATCAATATTAATTGGGAGATTGATTGCTGATCTCATTGAAGACCACCCACCAGTTTGAACCTTTTTTAAGCCTACTGTGACGATTGCCTTATACCTTGTCGCATGACTGGACCAACACCAGCACACACATTTTTGCCTTTTATTTAGTTGATAAAAAAACGATTTTCTTAGGATGTTGTCGTTGGCAATCATCCAGGACATTGCAGCTATCCAATGTCAAGAGTGTCAATCTATTGATTTGGTTAATGAGCCTAATTGTCTTTCATCTTCGATCAGTCTGATGCTAATCCCACCTCCCGACTGAGCGCACGTAAAGTGTTTCTCACCTCTCCTCTTGACCGATGGGTGTGTTGACGCGCCTCTCTCCTCTCTCTCCCCAGTGTCGGCCACGGCGTTCTACCGGGCCCAGCCGGTCATAGAGTTCATGTGTGAGGTGCTGGACATCCAGAACATCAACGAGCAGACCAAGCCCCTCACGGACTCCCAGCGCGTCAAATTCACCAAGGAAATACGAGGTCGGCCTCACTCTCGCACTCTCTCACACACACACACACACACTCTCACACACACTCGCTCTCACACACTCGCTCTCACACACTCTCTCTAATACACTCTCACACGCACACACACACACACTCTCACACACTCTTTCTCACACTCTCTCATACACTCTCACACGCATATATTCTGTCACACACTCTCTCTCACACACACACTCTTACTCTATCTCCCACACAGTCTCTCACAAAATCTCTCTCACACACTCTCTCTTTGCACTCTCTCTCTCTCTCTCTCTCGCACACTTTCTCTCTCGCACACTCGCACACTCTCTCTCTCTCGCACACTCTCTCTCTCTCTCTCGCACACTCGCACACTCTCTCTCTCTCGCACACTCTCTCTCTCTCTCGCGCACACTCACACTCTGCTTGAAACATGATTGGTTGGGTTTCCTCATCACATGGGCACAAATGCGAGGAGATTGGCTATTTGGCCGCTGGGGTCGTATTTCTATTTTTAACGTTTGTAAAATGTCCCATTTTAAACCCGAAAGTGTTTTCTAACAGCTCCACACTCACTTGTTAGGAATGGATGAGATTTGTAGAAGGCCCGCGCTCAAAGTGGAAAGTGGTAAACTGGCTGTGGCTTTGTCACAAGTGTGTGTGTGTGAACACGTACGTGTGTGTGTGTGTGTGCAGGTCTTAAAGTGGAGGTCACACACTGCGGTCAGATGAAGAGGAAGTACCGTGTGTGCAACGTTACCCGCCGTCCTGCCAGCCACCAGACGTAAGCCCCGCCCCCCCCCCCCCCCCCCCCCTTAACCATACTTGCAACGAACACACCCCCACCCCCAACCTCCCCCACCCATCCTCCTCCCCCCCGTTTGGGAGCTTGACGTGCGTGTGAACCCCCCGGTGATGCCCCCCCCCCCCCAGGTTCCCCCTGCAGCTGGAGAACGGCCAAGCCATGGAGTGCACGGTGGCCCAGTACTTCAAGCAGAAGTACAGCCTGCAGCTCAAGTACCCCCACCTGCCCTGCCTGCAGGTGGGGCAGGAGCAGAAGCACACCTACCTGCCCCTCGAGGTGAGCACAGAGGCTTCCAGTACTCAGGGCTTTTATTGTGGAGTTTTTTGTGATTCATGACGGGAAGTGTGTCTCGTTTTCTTTTTTCTTTTTTTACTTAGTATAATTCCGTATTTTCTTCTCTTTTCTCCACTTATCACGCCGCAGCAAGAACAAAAAATGATGATTTACTTAAAAAAAAAAAAAAAAAAAAACTTTAAAGAAGGAGTTCATTTGAAAAGATATTCTCCTGAATCACTTCCTCCCCTGTTGCACCACAGATACAACCTGAACTCGACTCGTTCTCCACGAGCGTCCAGTTGGAGGTTCCAGTTATTGTAGCCTGATCCATTTGTCGTGCGTGTGTTAGGTGTGTAACATTGTGGCCGGCCAGCGCTGCATCAAGAAGCTGACAGACAACCAGACGTCCACCATGATCAAAGCCACTGCCCGTTCTGCCCCAGACAGACAGGAGGAGATCAGCCGACTGGTGAGTGACGGCGCCCTCCTCTGGACAGGGGTGGGTACTGCAGTATATATTCCCATAAATAATAATAATTGTATTTACATGTCATGTATGCATTTATATACTCGCCATTTTTTTTGCCAACTACCTATTTATTTGTATAAGAAATGTATTTCTATTAGTTTAAATTCAATTTATTTAATCGGAATGTGGAATGTGGCTCAGGGGGTAGAGCGGGTTGGCTGGTAACCGGAAGGTTGCTAGTTCGATCCCCGGCTCCTCCTCGCTGAATGTCGAGGTGTCCCTGAGCAAGACACCTCACCCTAACTGATCCCGACGAGCTGGCTGTCGCCTTGCGTGGCTGACGCCGCCGTCGGTGTGTGAATGTGTGCACGAATGGGTGAATGTCAGGCCATATTTGTAAAGCGTTTTGCCACTGGTTTTGCCACTGGTTAGAACTGCACTGTATAAATGCGGTCCATTTACCATTTAATCAAACGTAACAGGCTGTTTCTACAAGACTTGACCTTTTCCAACATGTACAATAACTTCCGTACGCTAACGACGTTCATGTGTAACTCCCTCGTTCAAGAGGGCAAGCCGCCACCTTTGTTCCACTGTCCCCACGGTAACGAGCTACATGTCGACGCTCACCGCGTGCTGGCTCTGACGCCGTCCTCTCTCTATCCCCGTTGTCCAGGTGAAGAGCAACAGCATGGTGGGGGGTCCCGACCCGTACCTGAAGGAGTTTGGCATCGTGGTGCACAACGACATGACGGAGGTGACGGGTCGGGTGCTGCCCGCGCCCATGCTGCAGTACGGGGGTCGCGTCGGCAGCGACTCGGGCCGGGACTGTGGCAGGGTGAGTACCGCGCGGGGCCGGGGTCAGGGCGGCCGGCACGCACGCCGGGCGCAGACGGGTCGATTTAGTGATGTCACTAATGGGGGGTCGGGGTTTTGTGTGGTCGCTAACGGGTTGTTTTTGTGAAGTCACGAATGGGGGATAGCTTTTGTGATGTCACTAATTGGGTAAAGCGTTTGTGATGTCGGGGGGTCGGTTTTGTGATGTCATTAAGGTGCTGACTATGTGATGCCACTAATGGCTTGATTTTTGTGATGTCACTAATGGCTAGATTTTTGTGATGTCACTAATGGCTAGATTTTTGTGATGTCACTAATGGCTAGATTCTCTGATGTCACAAATAGGTGGTGTTCGTGACGACTTTAATTACTATAGTTTTTCACATCACTAATAGATAAATCTTGGATTGGATTATGAACATCACGCTTGATGGTGGGGGAACAGGGGGGGGGGCCTTTGGGGTTTCTGTGGTACCACCTGCTGTGTCGACTCGCCAAACCGGGGGGATAACTAAGGGGTTAGGGACTCTCTCCGCAGAATAAGACGGTGGCCACGCCCAACCAGGGCGTGTGGGACATGAGGGGGAAGCAGTTCTACGCCGGCATCGAGATCAAAGTGTGGGCGGTGGCCTGCTTCGCGCCGCAGAAACAGTGCCGGGAGGACCTGCTGAAGTGAGTCCTGGACCCCCCCCCCTTTGATGAACCTATGAACCTAGACCTCCTGTTGTCCTAGACCCCCTTCTGACCCAATAAACCTAGACCTCCTTGTGTCCTGATCCCCTGTATCCCAAGGTCTTACACCAGTGGTTCCCGTCCTCCTTTGCCACGTCAAACACATGTTTAGCTCTGAAAAGCCCAACTTTAACTTTAGTGCATCTGGATCCATGCAAAATAAGTTCTTACCCGATCGACATCTGCCGGTGATATCAATGTTTCCAAACCATAATCACATCGCTCTGCTAGGATGAGCAGTAGTTTTTGCTTTATAAGACCTCTATGAGACCTTTTATCTTTTCATTTGGCTGAAATGCATCATTAAATACGTAATTGAATATGTCAGCATTCTCCTGCGACATCAGGCGAGCCCAGTAGCACCCCCCTATAGTTCGACACACAGCCCCAACGTGGCTGTGTAAATCTCTTAGGAAACTTTCTGATTGACTGAGTTAACACTCTCAGTACACCAGACATGCTGATTGGCTGAGTTAACACTCTCTGTACACCAGACATGCTGATTGGCTGAGTTAACACTCTCTGTACACCAGACATGCTGATTGGCCGTTCTACCCTCTGACAGGAGCTTCACGGACCAGCTGAGGAAGATCTCCAAGGACGCGGGGATGCCCATCCAGGGCCAGCCCTGCTTCTGTAAATACGCCCAGGGGGCGGACAGCGTGGAGCCCATGTTCAAACACCTCAAGATGTCCTACGTGGGCCTGCAGCTCATCGTGGTCATCCTGCCCGGCAAGACCCCCGTCTATGGTAGGGACAGGTCGTTGTTTCTTTATTCGTTGGGATTTGTAAATTTCCGTTTTATTTACTAGAAGACCATGTGTGGGACTTGTAGTTCTTTATCTATTGACTAAAAGTCCATGTGTGGGATTTGTAGTTTCCTATTTTCTTGACTCAAAGTCATGTGTGGGACTTGTCGTTTTCTATCTATTGACTACAAGTCCATGTGTGTTGGACTTGTAGTTTTCTATCTTTTGACTACAAGTCCATGTGTGTTGGACTTGTAGTTTTCTATCTTTTGACTACAAGTCCATGTGTGTTGGACTTGTAGTTTTCTATCTATTGAGAACAAGTCTATGTGTGGGACTTGTAGTTTTCTATCTTTTGACTACAAGTCCATGTGTGTTGGACTTGTAGTTTTCTATCTTTTGACTACAAGTCCATGTGTGTGGGACTTGTAGTTTTCTATCTATTGACTACAAGTCCATGCGTGTGGGACTTGTAGTTTTCTATCTATTGACTACAAGTCCATGTGTGTGAGACAGCGTTATGCGAGTACAAAGTTGCACAGCCCCATGATGTGGGGGTTTTAAACGTGTCCGGTACAAGCGGCGTTTGGGGAGTTTGGTATTGCCCACTTGGCATTGGATACCTCCACTAATGTGGAATAGATCGACCACAAGGCTCATGCTCGGGTTACGAATGGATAGTGATGGCTCTGAGATATACTGTAAACAAAGAAGCTTCTTCCCCGTTCACATTATCGGCCCCTTTGGGAGTCACGGACGCTTCCAATCCATTTCCTATTTTCTGCACCAGTAGACCACAAAAAAGTCATTTTCTGATCCTGGTTCTCAAATGACGTGATGTTTCCCCCCCCCCCAGCGGAGGTGAAGCGTGTGGGAGACACCCTGCTGGGAATGGCCACCCAGTGTGTCCAGGTGAAGAACGTGGTGAAGACCTCCCCCCAGACCCTGTCCAACCTCTGCCTGAAGATCAACGCCAAACTGGGGGGCATCAACAACGTCCTGGTGCCGCACCAGAGGTCAGCATCCCCACGCTGCGACCTTCAATGGCTCCCATGCTGTGCTCGTCGATAAACTATGTTCCTATAGCCACTCTGAAAGGGGTATCCTCATGGACTTACATTGGAAGTAAATTTAGTTTTTTTACCCTTTTAGCAACCTCTAGTAGCTTGACTTGTAGCCCAACTTATAGTTATACAATTCCCGTGGATTGGTTTGTTTTATTCTTGAGAAACAGTCTAGTTTGGATATTATTGTCGTGGAATACACAGCTGCAGTAGAAAAGCTACGGCTTATAATGGCACTAATCTGTGTTCCTATGGCTACTCTGAAAGCCTCTCTTGAAGGACTTGACTCGTAAGATTAGACTAGTAAAAATATTAAACCTTCGTGCTTCAGCAAACTCGAGTAGCTTGACTGTAGCTTCATTTGTAGTAAGAGAATTATAGTAATTCTCAGGGATGGTTGTGGTTTATTCTTGAGAAACAGTCTAGTTCAGGATATATTTTGTCCTGGAATAAATAGCTGCAATTAAAAAAGTTACATAGTGCAGCTTTAACTCAATAAAAACAAGCTACATAAATAAAACCATCTCATTGGCTCCCCCCTCTCTCTCCCCGCCCCCCCCCCCCAGGCCCTCTGTGTTCCAGCAGCCAGTCATCTTCCTGGGGGCGGACGTCACGCACCCGCCGGCGGGCGACGGGAAGAAGCCGTCCATCGCGGCGGTGGTGGGCAGCATGGACGGACACCCCAGCCGCTACTGCGCCACCGTCCGCGTCCAGACGTCCCGGCAGGACCTGTCCCAAGTAAGGACCGTGCCCCCCCCCCCCCCCCCCCCCCAACCCCAGTGTAGAGCCGGGGCCACGGGTGCTGTGAACGCATGATTATTTTTTTCCGCTTTATTCTTTCAGGTCTGACTTTGAAAACGTTGCCTTTCAAAAAATGAGGCCATGACTAATTTTCTTCTTTCAACATGCAAGCGTGTTGCTTTCAAACTTTCCGCAGCGAACAATGTAAACAAACTCTTAGAGTGCCCTCTATGTTGCCACCAGGTGTGGTTTTGAAAAGGCTTATCTGTCTATCATACATCTGGGTGGCTTCTCATGATATCAATAGAGGAGGGATTTCGAATTGTATACAATAAACACACTCACACCTGGTGGCAACATGGCGCCCCTTTAACAGACATGTGTGTGTGTGTCTTGTGATTCATACTAGGGCTTTGACCTTTGCCCAAAAATCATATTCAAAGTTTGTTTGTTTCTTTATTAATATTAATATTTGAATATATCCGAATATTTATTATTAATAATTTGACCATTAAATGCCTTCAGTAAGGCCTGGATTGGGCTTCGCGAGGATTGTTTACCAGCGTTGCTATGGTTACCGGTCTTGCGTGTTCCAACGGTTTATTAGGTTTCTAATAAACCGCTGTCTAATCAATGCTTCATTCACTGCCTCTTCCGTGGTCATTACAATATTATGAATAGACTGCGTCGGGTTCTCCGACGTCTCTCCCTCTTGGCCTGCCCATAACAGGTTCAGATATTAAGGGCTGCCTAATATTAATTCGAATTTTGATTTATTTTTTGATATTCGAATTATATTCGAATGACGAAGTTCGGAGTCAAAGCCCTAATTCATACCGATCCGACAATTTATAGCGATCATTACCAGATGTATTCCCCAGCTGAAGATTGCGGATGGTATTCATATCCACTGTGACCCTACGTTTTTTTTACAGTAGCTGTCGTTGCCGTTCACAACTGAACTGACGACCGGCGCTGTTAGCATACATTCTGGGAATAACGTCCATTTGTGTGGCACGACACAAACCAAGAGTGTCATATCGGTTTTACTCAACAAACACACACATACCTCCAGTACTTTGGTCCGGTACTAATAATAATAATAATTTTTTTTTTTTAAGCGCCTTTCAAGGTACCCAAGGGCACTGTACAAATAAGATACATAAAGTCAATACAAAGTACATATAGTCAAGCAATCAGACACTGACACTATATGCATTATACACTCAGACAGGGACAGTCAGAGAGCAAGCGTACAGGACGGAGATTGACACAGGATGAACGGATGCAAGGTACAAAGGGAAAAACACCCATAGAGACACTCAGAGGGGAAAACAAACAATGCATAGGGCGTAAAGTGCACACCAGATGTAGGGACGAGAACGAGTAAAAACAGGGCAAATAAACGGGTAGAAATCAGAAGGCGGAAAGGAAAGCTGAACTAAAAATATGTGTTTTTAACGTTTTAAAAAGTAGATAAGGTTGTGCTTGTACTATGTCCCTCCTCCTAACCCCCTCTGCTCCCCTCCCCTTCCACTTCTCCTCCCCCAGGAGCAGCTGTTCAGCCAGGAGGTGATCCAGGACCTGACCAACATGGTCCGGGAGCTCCTCATCCAGTTCTACAAGTCCACGCGCTTCAAGCCCACCCGCATCATCTACTACCGGGGGGGCGTGTCCGAGGGCCAGATGAAGCAGGTGAGCCCCCCCCCCCCCCCCGGCGACCCCATGACCCCTTGACCTTTTGTACCTTGACCCTTTTGAACCTTGGGCCTGACGATGGGAGGGGCGTGCACACAGACAGCCCCGGCGAATGAGTTATGAGGGTCCTTTAACCGCAGGTCCCTTCTCATGATGTGCCACTGACTGTACCGACAGCGATATATTCTTGTTTCTCCTACTTCTTGAAAAATGTACTTATTGTAAGTGGCTTTGGATAAAAGCGTCTGCTAAATGTATACGTGTTGTGCCCACGTTGTACCACGTCACCGTTGGCCGTAAGCCTGGACAGGGTGTGTTTTAACCCGAGTTTGGTCGGGTCTTTCCATCATGTTACGTCTGGTCTGCTGTTCACACGGGTCTTTAGGTGAGCACTTCTAACTGTGTGTGTGTGTGTGTGTGTGTGTGTGTGTGTGTGTGTGTGTGTGTGTGTGTGTGTGTGTGTGTGTGTGTGTGTGTGTGTGTGTGTGTGTGTGTGTGTGTGTGTGTGTGTGTGTGTGTCTCTCCCAGGTGGCGTGGCCGGAGCTGATCGCCATCAGGAAGGCGTGCATCAGCCTGGAGGAGGACTACCGGCCGGGCATCACCTACATCGTGGTCCAGAAGCGCCATCACACCCGCCTCTTTTGCTCCGACAAGTCCGAGAGGGTGCGCACCGCCTACTTCTGCATTCCTATGCATTTTCACATTCATTATTCATGGCCTTGAGTCGTGGTGCCTCTTTACCCGTTCAGTTACACAGGGCCTGACATGTATAATTAACTAGAGCGTGACGTTAAAGACCGCAAGGGTCACGGGTTTGATTCCCACTCGGGCAACCTGTAGTAAAATATGTAATGACTACAATCATGCACTTTAACGTACCTAGTGTGAGTGTTTCTATTATCAATAATTAAGCTATTTTTTGTGTTATTTTTGGCTTGTGGCCACAGGTTGGGAAGAGCGGGAACGTCCCGGCAGGAACCACGGTGGACAGCACCATCACACACCCGTCCGAGTTTGACTTCTACCTGTGCAGCCATGCAGGCATCCAGGTGAGGACTGGCCCTCGCTCTGAACCCCCTCTTGGTATCACCGTCTCCCTTTTTCTCTGGGGGGAGAGTGTGCTGTTGATGGCTGCCTAAAGTTTCCAACCAACAATCAATCTCGCACACCTCAAAATCTCTATCTCCTCTATGTACCTTGCAGTTCACCGGTTTAGCATCTCTGTTCCTCTCCCTCTGTCCCTGGGTCTCCGCCCCTCTTTCTGGATTTTTAAATGTACACCAAACAAATATGCTTTATCCAAAGAAAGTACTTTTTGTGACTTTTTAATCTGTTTCACTGTATTTAAATTCAGGTCAAACGTCCGGGCCATTTGCCCAGAATAGAACAGTAAAACCACAACACCGTAGTAAACCGTTGACAGGCTTTGTCTCAGCGTCTTGGGTGACGTTTAAAGTCCTGAGCTTCCCCTCGCTCTCCCTCAGGGCACGAGCCGGCCCTCCCACTACCACGTCCTGTGGGACGACAACTGCTTCACGGCGGACGAGTTGCAGCTGCTCACCTACCAGCTGTGCCACACCTACGTGCGCTGCACCCGCTCCGTGTCCATCCCCGCGCCCGCCTACTACGCCCGGCTGGTGGCCTTCCGCGCACGCTACCACCTGGTGGACAAAGACCACGACAGGTAGGACCGCGTGATGGGTCTTTAATAGGCATGGGGCTCCGGAAGTGTGTTTGATATGTATAAAGAGAGGCTCTGCTGTGCAGTGTTATGTTCCTCATAATGCTAGTTCCCCCGGAAGTGTGTGTGTGGTCCCCGTAACTGTGTGGGGTGTTCCCGTAAGTCTGTGGGGTCCCCATAAGTGTGTCAGGTCCCCGTAAGTGTGTCAGGTCCCCGTAAGTCTCTAGGGTCACCATAAGTGTGTGGGATGTTCCCGTAAGTCTATGGGGTCCCCATAAGTCTCTATGGTCACCATAAGTGTGTGAGATGTTCCCGTAAGTCTGTGGGGTCCCTATAAGTGTGTCAGGTCCCCGTAAGTCTCTAGGGTCCCCGTAAGTCTCTAGGTCCCCCATAATTGTGTGTCTGGTCCCTGTAAGCGGGTCTGGTCCCCCGTAAGTGGCGACGCCATGTCAATTGTTCCTGTCTCATGACCACAACCCCCCTTGCTCCCCCCCCTCTGTCCCCCTCTCTCCCTCCCTCCCCCACAGTGCGGAGGGCAGCCACGTGTCGGGCCAGAGCAACGGCCGGGACCCCCAGGCGCTGGCCAAGGCGGTGCAGATCCACTACGACACCCAGCACACCATGTACTTCGCCTGAACACCACCAGACGCCAGCTCCCTTTTCCCCACTTCCCCGCCCCCTTTCTCTCCTCTCTCTTCCGTGTCTGTCCTCCCCCCCCCCCACTACCTTAAACCTCCCTTTTTTTATTGTTTCTCTATCACTGTGTCTCTCTCCCTCCCCGCCGTCGGTTATCTATGTCTCTCTCCCTTCTTTTTGTTGAGGATCCTCCCTGACGAGGCCTCAACTCTGCCATCTTTCTTCGCCCTCCTGGCACCTTTCTGTTCGAACTGGGGGTGGGTGGGGGGGGGAGGGAGGGAGGGAGGGGACGGGGACGCAAACACCAACACCAACAAGAGTTCTGTACGGAGCCGCCTCTACAACCAGCAAATCGTGGCAACCGTGGAACCCGATGCACAATCGATTTTTAAAAAGACGACACACACACAGACCCCATTACGAGCCATTACTGGGACGGTTCCATTGTTTTCTTTTTTTAACCCAAACCGAGTGATCGTTCCTCAAACCTTGATTTGTTTTTAAACCGGGCGGCGGGGGGGGGGTAAAAAAAAAAAAAAAGAAAAAAAACACGAAACAACAACATGGCCGTTATGTGCTGGGTGAACTCGCTGGTGGGCGGCGCCGCGTTGCCATGGCAGCTCCCATCAGCCGACAGGACTCTGACTCTACCTTTTACCTCAAAGCCCCACGCGGGCACAACTCTGTCACAAGGTCTTGGGTTGAGTTTTCCTTTAAGGGGAGGGGGGGGGGGGGGGGGCTACACGTGGGGAAAGGGGAGTTGAGTTTTTTTTTTTCAGAATATGTCTATATATAAATATCTAAATATATGATGCATATATTTTTTGTTCCTTTTTATGAGCGTGCGCGTTCGGTTCGTTTCTTTACAGTCTTCTACAAAAGCGAGGTGACCTTGGTCAAATCCACTGCTCCCCCCCCCCCCCCCCCCCCCCCCCCCCCCCCTTCATTTAGCAACAAATAAGTGTGTGTGTTTGCTTTTGTGTATGGCAGTGCCTGTGTGTATACAAGGGGTCGGTAAAGTGTGTGCGTGTGTGTGTGTGTGTGCGCGTTTCATTGCAAGCCACTGCATTGTAAAGGGAAAACTGCTGTAAAAGCCTCAGATGCTGATGTTTTTATATTCACACATACAGGACATATATAACTTATATTTAAATCTATGAGAGCAACTTTTAAGCAGATGACGTATCTTTTCCCCCCTCCAGGGGGCGGTATTGGCAGTAGTCCCAGGTCTGTTATTCAGCGGAAGCTCTTTGGTCACTCTGCGCGTTTTTTCGGTCCTAACAAATACTACTTCACTGGGTTTTTGCGAACTCTGTATCCTACTAACGTTGGCTGTCTGGCTGGTGAAATCAAACGTGACTTTTAATGTCACTCGCGACACCCAACGGTTTTCTGTGTACAGTTGAAACTGTCCCAGAGTGGTTACCATAGCAGCAGCAGTGTGGAGTGACCCGATTGGTTTCCAGGGGAAACAGGCTTGGGCCTTTTCATGTAGCAGCGGTTTAGTGTGCGTTTAGATTCATTCACCTGTGGCTCCAGATTTGGCCACCAGATGGCGCTGTCTGAGTGCGGTAGGGCTTCAAGCCACAGAGCCCTGATAATCACCCGATTGAGGCGATGTTGATACACTGTCAAAAGAGGATTGGTTGTTTTATTTTAATCTCTTCCCCCACAATAGAGGTGCTAGCCATCCTGTATTGTGTGTGTGTGTGTGTGTGTGTGTGTGTGTGTGTGTGTGTGTGTGTGTGTGTGTGTGTGTGTGTGTGTGTGTGTGTGTGTGTGTGTGTGTGTGTGTGTGTGTGTGTGTGTCCGGCCATCGCTGATACTGACCCAGGCGAGAGGGGGACAGAAATGGAGCGCACTCAAACAACTCACCTGACCTTTTATGCATTTATACATAAGAATCGACACAAAAACAGATTTGTAAAAGTTTAATATAAGACGTTTTGGTGGACATTCTCTTGAAGAAAATATTGTCGTTTAGAAATCGGTAGATGACCGTCGGTGTTGTTATTGTTCTGTGTCGTTGTTCTTGTTGTTACTATGGTGATGACATTTTAAGGTTTGGTAGCAAAGCCACTTGTGTAGTTTTTATATAGTGACTTTTAGAGTGAGCCTGTGGGTCAGTGGAGCTTTGTGTTGGAAAACTTAATGGTAGCATTCTGGCCATGAGAAGGAGAGTGACGACAAGGAGGAGAGGGAGGGCGAGGCTGCAGGGTGGCTGATTTTATACTCCTTTTTTGTAGCTACCGTTGTGTGTAAAGATTGGAGTCAGCCTCTGCTTATTAGGGATAGGGTGTGGATGAGCAGGCAGCTGATTGGTCGGTGCCCCCTGCTCGTCAGTGAGGGTGTGGATGAGCAGGACGCTGATTGGTCGAGGCTCAACGAGGCGGTGGTGGTGTTGTGGAGACGGCGAACGTCTGAGTGGTAAAGCGCAGGGGATTGGACTTTTAAAAAAGAATAACCGTGGGGCAGCGACGAATTGGATTTATTTTTTAACTTCAAACCTACTAAGAAAAACCAACGGTTCTTTTCTATTGTCGTTCGTCCTCTTCGAGCGACAACGCGGATATCTAGAAGGCTCTTAAAACGTGTTTTTTTTTTTGTTCAGTTTCTTTTGTACATTTATGCATTTTTACCCTTGTATTTAATGAATTGACAATAAGCATTAGCACTGACTCACCCATCTCCCCCCCCCCCTTCAACACAAACACTTAACCAACTAATTCTGGGAACACCAGTGGTAGCCATAGCGACAGCCACACTACGGTGGCCGGGGTTGCCAGATTGGGCGGGGAAAAAAAAACGTGCCCAATCTGGCAACCCTGACGGTGGCCAACCCCTCCACGGCGTGCGACGGGAGGGCGGGGAGAGAGTTCAGGGGCGCCCAGGGGGAGTCGTCGACGCACACGCCTCGCCAGGAGGGCAGCTCGGCGGGAAACCATTTTGTAATAAACCACCCGTAAAGCAGCAGGTTTACTATGGATGAGTTTGAGCACCCGCCTGCCGGGCGCGTGCGCGTTCGGCCTCGGCCAATGGGAGGGCAGGAGTGGAATGTGGGAGGGGCCGGTGAGCTGTTTCTTCGCTGGGTTCTGGAAGAAGAGGTGCGTTGTCCAGGCATTGCATGCAATAAATTAATCCAGACGGGGGTGGTTACATTTTTTATTTTTTTGTTTTTAATTTTTTTTAAACGTGCACTAGTTTTCTCAGCCGAGTGGGCTGACATGAAATGTTGTTCGAAAGGCTTCAGGATTCGTCCGTCGGCACAAGTCTTTTTTTTTTTTTTTCGAGCTCCCACAACGTTCTTATGATATAGGATCAGCAATCACTCCCCGTGTTTCAACTCGACATTGCAAAGCAATATTATTCCAATATGTAGTTTTTCAGACGCGAAGAAATCAAGCTATAATTATTCTCTCTTGGCTCTCTCGGTCAGTTATTGTCGTTTGTTTGTGTGTACTTTTTATTTGTATCTTTTCTCTTGCTTGTATCAATCAGTGGGGACGTGCATTTCGTGAAATGGCTCTGTTGACTCCGTTTTATTTTATCACCCCGCCTGCATGCCATGAATTTTGTCCTTTTTAAAAAAAAAAATATATAAAAACAAGAAAAAAAATTGATCATTATGACGACAAGGAGGAAATACATCGACCGTTTTTCTAAGGTAAAGCGTTGATTTTAAAAGTGAGGCTGTTTTAAGGCTAGCGAAATTTGTCCAGTCTCAAACCGACCCAACGTATTTTAAAGATTCCTACAAACACACCTGCCGTCGGTTCTTCGGCCGGCGTCGCCCGGTTCTCCCCGGGGGGGTGAGGGGCGGGCGGGGGTCGATCTCTGCCCGGCGTCCACATTCAAACGAGGTACCCCTTTCTTAAAAAAAAAAAAAAAAAAAACACGGACCTGGTCGAGATCTGCCCCTGCTCCTCACCCCCCCCCCACCCCCCCCCCCCCCCCCCTCCCTCAGGAAGGGGTCTACTCTCCCTTCCTGGTTTTTGTGCCCCCCACCCCACCCCCCCCATCCTGTGTCCTTGGCACCTATGTACCATCCTCACACAAATGCACTTACTCTTTGTGTGGCGGTGTTGAGTTTTAGCAAAACCTAACGGCACCTACGGAACAGGATTACCTCTTTATAACCTTTTTAAAAAGAACACGAAATGGATCCATACATTCTTTCGGGCCCTTATTGAAAGAGAGCATGGTTTATTTTGTAATTCCTATGACTTTGATATATATGATTATATCTTAATGGATTTGTAAGTTGACATTGTGTATTGTGTAATTTAATTTTGTTTTTTTTGTTTTCTTATTTTTGGTTCCTTATTCGGGGTGTGTTGTAGCTTACCGTTTTTTGTTTTCTAGCTAGTGGTCTCTTCGCAGTGTGATTGTCCAATAGCAATAGAACAATAGAATCAGAACTGTTTGGTCTGATTCTATATGAATGGAACCCTTTTTAAAAAGTTTGAAGGGGCGGGACTTCCTCTGGCCCCTGAACAAGGGTGCCTAATCATTTGCTGTTATTGCTATTATGTGATGTTATATACTTTTTTCCTTTTTTTAGCCTGCAGGGAATACTTGTGTTAATGTGCAAAGTAATAAATTGATATTTTATGCCCATATCAAAACCGACTTGATGACGTTTTTCTTCTTTGTCCTTTGCGTTTTCTCAATTAAAATCAAGAGCTTAGACATGGCAAATAAAGATTTACTTTGCAAAAGTAGTTACAGAAGTAAACAAATGTTGGCCTACTAACCTATAAACACACACACCTAAATGGTAAATGTATTCTTAGCCATTTACTCAGTGCATTACTTCACTCAGACTTGTACAAACCGAACCGCACCTAGACAAGAGAACTAGTACAACATGAACATGCTTCAGTGAAGCAACGGTGGCCTCTAGTGGTAGACCTGAGGTAAGACAAGTCACGTAATACGACCCAAATTATGGGTTTAAACGCTAAATCGCAATGTCCTAACACAATTACAATATTTTATTTAATTTTAATGAGATAAGATTAAAATATTTGCAATATGATGATTTAGATAGACAGGTAAACATATGACGAAGGTTAGTGAAGTCCTCTTTCATGAGAAGTTTAGCAGTTCAACTGTCACATGGAAAATGCGTGATAAAACCCAATATCCATACACCTCATTCTTATTTAAAGCTTGATTTAAAAATTACAAGGCCTATTGATAGAATATTTAATCAAGATTTTCCTCGTGCTACCAAATTAACAGGGAATAAATCATGCTTATTTGTTTACACGGCCGCCATCTTTGGTAAGAGACACTTCTCGATGTCCCCTTTATCTGTCACCCCTTCTCCTCTCCCATTTCCTGTGTCCCGGTCTGTTGTCATGACTACCGTTGCCAAGGAGAGGGGAGGCGATCTAAGAAGCGAAAGCTGAACCATGTATCTAGTGGCGGTAATATTTAATTCATCACCACGCCAAAGTGAACAGGATTGCTGACACACACTGCAGAGTCTAGACTGAGAAATATCTAAATATTATCAAAAATTACCATCAAAATAATCCAGCTTGTAAAGTATATTTTAATTTAGTTTATAACAAATTGCTATACATTTAGAACCAACACCTAGAGAGTTTAAAAATTAATTATTTTAAATACATTTATATTTATTTTAAATATCATTTTTATTTCTCAAATGTAACTCAAACTGAAACAAGTAATTAAATCCAAACTTTATCCGTCAAACATCCGTCAAACCTCCCAGCCTCATTGCACTGTTTCTAAGACAATACATTTCTGTGGCATACAAAGGCTCTTGAAAGTTGCATTTCTCTCCTAGTTTTCACCATGGTGTGACCAGTGTTTGTTGCAACCAAATCAAAGGAAAAAAAACAACAAGCAAACACACACTTTCCATGTAACTTCTCCCTTTCAACCTTAGCACACAAAACAACGAACTGGGTGGCTGAAAGCTGATTTTTGCTTTCCATTTAGAGCGTGAGGCGGTATGGAATGGGGTGACTGCGTGTCAGCCTCATTGTTGGGGCCCTCTCGTAGGCGGTCTTTGTGGTAATAGATCTGAAACACTCCTCTCTACCTCCATCCCTCCCTCCTTTGTCTCTCTCCCTCCCTCCCTCCCTCTCTCCCTAGCCATAATGCACAGATTGACCACACACACACACACACACACGTACGTGAGGGGTTCTGAAGGAGATACAACATACAACGTTGGTTCCATCTACTCCACCTAGCCCATCAGAGCCACTCCAGTCCCCAGACTTTGGATCTCAGGGATCGGACGAAGGACTGACCTGCTTGGACCGAGTGTAGTGTCGTGTGGAGAGAGAAAGAGAGAGAAAGAGAGAGAGAAGGGGGGGTGATTTGTGTGCGCCAACTGCTTGGCTAGAGCCTCACTCAAGTGGCCTTCCCCCAAGGCTGGGGCGCCATTCCTGATTGTTGTTGTCGCCGCGAGGAGACACTTGAAGAGGCCGGTGAAGCAGCAGCAGCAGCAGCAGCTGCGCGGACGCCGCTCATCGTTCCCTGGAAGACCGATTGTGTGGTTTCCTCATTCACACACGCCGAGAGCAAAGAACCGCCCGCCGGGATTATAGTGAACTGAAAGAAAAGCGACCGACGATGTTGATTTACGGCTTGAGTGCTCTTTCGACTGACGGTGGCGAGGAACCCAGCAACAGGCTTTGTGTTTGAGGATGATTTTAGTGGCTCTTCGGGAAACTTGTGTTTTGAGGCGCCTGCGTGCGTTATTTATTATTTAACACGTGCATTTAACACATTTTATCTTTGGATCGGACGGTCCAGCATCACTACTGTTAAACTCTGAGCGTGCCTGTCCCCTGGTGCGGTGCCTGAGTTCGGTATCGGGTGTTGCCAGCGCGGTGAGCTGTCCCCTTTGGTAAGACTACACCTCAGCTGGACCAGAAAGTGGCAGGTGACCACAGGCTGTGATGGGCTGGCGGAAGGTTCTGGAGCTCCCCGGTTCAGTGACGCAACGGCAAAAGAATAATTTCAGCTGCAAACCCCAGCGGGCCTAGGGTAAACAACGAAGACGCCTCGACCGGGCCGATCCAGCGGGGACTGGTGCTGGACTGTGGCGGAACCGCTATCGCCTGATCAATAATTAACTTCAATCAATAATTCACTTCTGCGTTATTGTACAATCCGTCTCGACTGTTTTGAGGGGAACGGGGAAAGTGGGCGAGAGACCCCAGCCTCCAGAGGGAGAGGGGCGGTGATAAAAGAAGACAAGAGGATTAAGACCTGTGGAGAGAAGAGCGGCGATACAAAGGGAAAGTACAGAATAGGAACACTGACCTCACATTGCTGACCCCCCCCCTGATGTAAATACTACAGGGAAAGGTCAGCGCTGAAAACAACGCTAGAGCGGGTTGTAGTCTGGAAGAACTACAGCTTTAGACCACCAGGAACGGCAGACTACTGTGCTCAAAGTGTGCTAATCAGGAGGGAACCCCCGAACCCCGACCGGAACCACCCCTTAACAGTAGAAGAGGCGGAGCCGCGACCGTAGAGCGCGTGTCAAAGGTCAAAGTGCCTCCACCGACCCCAGAGAGAGAAGGAGGGCCCTGCTCCATCATGGTGAACACGGGCATGCAGCTGATCAGCTTCACCTGCGCCGTGACCGGCTGGATCATGGCCATCGCCGTGACGACGCTGCCCCAGTGGAAGGTGTCGGCCTTCATCGCCAGCAACATCCTCACCTCCGAGGTGAAGTGGGAGGGCATCTGGATGAACTGCGTGTACCAGACCACGGGCCACATGCAGTGCAAGACCTACGACTCCATGCTGGCGCTGCCGCCCGACATCCAGGCGGCGCGGGCCCTCATGTGCGTGGCCATCTTCATGGGCTGGCTCTCCTGCACCGTGTCCTGCTGCGGCATGAAGTGCACCACGTGCGCCGGCGACGACCGCCGCGCCAAGGCCGGCATCGCCCTCTCCGGCGGCGTGCTGTTCATCGTCACGGGCCTGTGCGTGCTGGTGCCCGTGTCCTGGATCGCCAACACGGTGATCCAGGACTTCTACAACCCGGCGGTGCCCACCATGCACAAGCGGGAGCTGGGCCAGGCCATCTACCTGGGCTGGGCCTCCGCCGTGCTGCTGATGATCAGCGGCGCCGTGCTGAGCTTCACGTGTCCGCACGCGGAGGAGAGCGTGGGCTACCGCCGCGGCGGCTACATGGGGCGGAGCTTCGCCAACACGCCCGCCATGGCGCCGGACCCCCCGAAGCCCATCGTCAACAACTACAGCCTGCCGATGAAGGAGTACGTTTAGACGCCTTGGGGGACTAGTGGGCGGGGGGGAGGGGGGGGAGGGAGGAGGTAGTGGAGGAGGGAGGGAGAGGGGGACAAAGGGACTGGACATAAGGGTTCTTAATTTAATAAAAAAAGGAAGGGCTTAGTGGTTTTCTGTATGTTGTGCTTCATAACTTTTATATATTTATTTGAATTGTTGCCTTTTTCTTCACTGTGATATTCACCGTTGTGCTCGGAACATTTGATGAGAAGAAAACGCTCATTCCCCTGATCAGCGTCTCTGGGCTCGGTTTTAAGGGTCTTCTGTTTGTCCCTTCACATTCAGCTAATTAAAAACTTTGGTTAAGATTAAATTACACTTAAATTACCCGAACGGGAATTACACTAACGGGATTCCCAGAGCATGCATCAATACTTGATTTGTTCCACTTCAATCCTGGTGTGTGTGGTGTGTGTGTGTTCTAGAATTTCCTCACATAAATACACAATGATGTTAAGTATCTGTTTCCAACAGAACACAATAAAGCAACAATGCAATGAAACAGTTTTGCTGAGAAAAACTTTATTCCAGCCATGGAATTATTAGAACAGTGTTTTAGAAATTGTAATTCTTTTTCCTTTCACATCGTCCGGAAAACCCCATGACCTTTTACATTTTTGTCCATCCTTATACAAAATTCCAGCTTTGATAAGAATACAATTTCACATCAGATTCTGACAAATGTAAACGTGGGTAAACAATAGATTTTCATCCTAGGTGACACATTCTTCTTACTCTCCTTTGTTTGACTCCACTAAGAAAGAGACCCGGAAAAGTGTATCTGAAATAGGACAAACAATAAATGAATCCTTAATGTGCTGTATTTTCACCTAATAACTCTTCTGGTTCCAATAAAAGACTCGCATCATTACCAACGCTATGTGATACTGTTAACTGTGCATCAAGTAGTTTTTATTTTTTACCTGTAATATATTCCTCACCACTAGATGTATCTAGAGAGTCCCATCTCTCGGGAGTTGATTCCAGTAGTGAGAGATCGTCGGGCATCAGGCTGTGTAACAAAGTCTTTCTTTTCAGAAATCTGAACACGGATTAGGAAATATGACTTGTTTTCATTTGAATAACCCCTATCTGTTCCTATTAGATGCTAAACGAGAATGGAATGCGTTCAGCACTTTTCTAAACAGTGGCCTCTCAAAGTGCTTTACAATATTCCCCAACATTCACCCATTCATGCACCCATTCAAACAGACAGCGGTGTCAACCATGCAAGGCAACATCCAGCTCGTCTGGAGTACTTAGGGTTAAGACACACTTCTAGGAGCCAGGGATCAAACTAGCAACCTTCAAGTTAACAGTCAACTCGCTCTACCTCCTGGGCCAAATGCCCCCCCCCCCCATAGCTCTTGCGACTAGGCCCTGTTCTTTTTCCTTCTGAAAGTTGTTTTAATATTTCATTGTATGTTTGGTGGTTCTAAGTCTACAGTAAGAGTGTTTAATAGTATATTTAGGGACAACAAAAAACGAAAAAAGAAATTACATTTAATAGTTCTCAGAATCATAATAGCCGATGAATATGAATGAATCGCTATTGACCAATGAGTCAAATTGACATGTTATCATAACGAAACAAACAAGACACAGAGACACATGCAGTATTCCTCAATAAAATGGCCGTCAACACAAGGATACTGTTGTTTGTAGTAAAGCTCTGCATTCTGCAGCCACTCTAGCATGTCAGCGATGGACGGGGCGACAGGAGACCTCTGGGTGCAGGTGTACAGATCCAGAGTGTCTGCGTCCCTCTCATACAGCTGAAAGACTGCCGTGAGCTGGTTAGTGTGCGAGTCCCTCACAGACTGCAGCAAAACCCTAATAAACAGAGAGACCATGTACACTTAGTTTAGCATATTGAGGTAGTAGAAAACGGTGACAATTACAAGAGAGGGAAGTAAATTCCGATTTGCCATTTGGGACAGGAAATTGACAGTTGACTAGAAGGAATAAGAAAGATTATACACACTAGACAGTTGAGGTGGACATCTCGATATTAGGGCAACATTACTTTAAACCATGAAATCAATTAAAAACGTGATTCGATTATTATGTTCCAACTCTTACAGTTTTTCATTGAGTTTCTCCAGCACTATATCCAATGCCAGGACAAGCTTGAAATGCAGACGTTGCTGTAGGTCAGGGAAGGCTTTGAGTGGTGTGTTGGGGATGTTCACGTTGGAGAGAGCTCGCAGCTGCTGAGCCAGATTTCCTACAGACCCTACCAAAGGGGTGCACTCGGCCAACACAGAGTGCCATGTTTTCTGATTGGTTTCCAAGTGCTGAAAGCTTTTCCTCAAAACTTGTTGGAGGGCCAAAGACGAAGGTATCGACATCTCCCTGGACATTCACCGATGTGATATTTTAAGACACTATTTAGACTACGGGGATACGGTTATGCATTTTTTATTAAAAAAAATACTTATCGATACTATGTACTGAATAATCAGTTTGCAAAACACGTAGCTACTACCTGGATGTATAATAGGAATTTATCACAACGAGCTCACGTTGCTTTCTCCTGGCTAGTCCAGTTTCCGGGGTCCGGATGTCAACAACCTTCGCGATTGGTCCATTACAGGAAGCGGATATTACGTTTCGCAGCGGTCTTGTGATTGGCTGATCGCTTCTACGTCGCTCCCTGACTGTGCGCGGAGATTTCAAATTGCTTTGTGGAGCGACAGTTGAGAGGTTCGCCGCAGCCAGTCGGATAGTCTTCACGCTATCGGCAATCATAGCTCGGTGAAGAATAACATTTAACCTCTTAGGGTTCTAATATCTCGGCAGACATGGCTCCTCAGAAGAGGACCACGAAACAAGCCAAGCAAAACCCGAGGCAGGCCAAGCTCGACGCCTTCCTCGAAGACTTCGACGCAGAAGGTAACGTCGGCTTGTTGGTTTTTGCGTGGCTATTTTCGGTAGCGCTGTCCTATTAAAGTATCGCATAGAACGTGGGTATTTTGGTTGAAAATGGGGGGCACAGTACTCGTCAAACGTAGGGGAAACGGTCCAGAAATGGAAGCTTTGATGACTTTGGGCTGCGTTAAGTAGGAGGTGTACCCTACCCAGGTATGGACGAATCCTCTGGGGAACATGCAGTACTGAACAAGTTAGTGCATGTTACTACTGAACTGGTTCAGTAGTGCATAGTCACACTTGAACGTATCTTACTTCAACGTCCTGCTCAAAACAGGCGACTCTAATAGTTTTCCTTTTTTTCCCACTACTCCTATGTATGCATTTTCTGTATCAAATGTTTATGTTGTACTTTTTTAATTTTAACTATGGTTCTCGACTTTCGACTGTGGCACCCACATTTCACGGCCGGGATTAATAAAGTACCATCATGTCTCTTATACTTGATAACAAGTGTGTGTCCGTACATAACCAAGCATTTGTGTTACGTCTCCAGTGAAGTCCCGGGTTCTGCATCTGAAGGAGCAGCAGATGCAACTGCTGACGGAGATTGACAACAGATACAACATGGCCATCATCAAGCTTCCCAAGGCCGTCAGGCAGATGAACTGGCTGCTCTACTTCAGTAAGGACACTCTTGGTACCTGCTGACCTTTGGGGTAACGGTAAAGGGGTTAGGAGCTTGGCGAAGAGGGGGTTCGGTAGATGGTGTTATCGACGTCAAACTACTTTTCCTGAGGTAGTCTGACGTCACGGTGTGGGGCAGATTTTATATATAACATCGCTTATTATAACACTATTCATTTACACAACGACGGTACTAAATAAGTATCAAAAAGGTGCCTTAGATCGTAACCATGGGGATAACCCTCTTTACCGAAACTCGAAAAAAAATAAAAAAAATCCAATGACTTCTGAAATAGTGGGTACACTGGCTAACCCAAACCCTCCCCATTTTACTAACGGGTCTGATGTACGCCTTTAAAAGCTTTATCAAAATGTACCCTCTAGTGACATCGGGCGTGTCGCCCAGATGAATGATGGGTAGATCAGCCCACCCGGTGCGGTGCTCTCTGGAAATGAGCTGTTATAATAGTACAATGTTTCTACTCCTCTCCCTTCAGATCCAGAGAAACCTCAATCCCCAGAGGTGGACGACTCAAAGGTACGATCACCCTCTGCGTCACCATCAGCACATCTTCAGCATGTACCACAGCTCAGGAAGCTACTGACGTTCTCGCCACCCGTAACTCTGTGATTGTTGTGTCTCTGTCTGGGTTCAGAGAGGGGAGGTTCCTGAGCTGGAGAACGTTCTGGTTGAGAACCACATGGCCGCTCCTAAAACGCTCCAGAAGTGTAAGTGGCTGCCTGCTACTCAATGACATACATCTGTACTCTTTGGATACAAGCATCTTCTAATTTACTGAATTGTAATCGCTTGTAAAAAAAAAACAACAACATGCGAGTTCAGATGTCTGTGGAGCTCATGTATGTACAAATGCTGATGACATCATCTCCCCCATCTGTCCAATAGCGTCAAAGAAGGAGAGCAACGCCAAGTCTAGTCCAGAAGACGAGAACACGGCACCTCAGACCAAGACCAAGAAGGTAAGGAGAGAGCTTCCCCCCAACCTGTCCTCTGCTCACGTTCCTAGTAGGGGTGGGAATCTCTTGGCACCTCACGATTAGATTCCGACTGAGGTCAACGATTCGATTCTAAAACGCACTGAAGATAAATTAACTAATTTTAAAATTATCCCTCTGGTGAACAGAATGTGGCAGCAGACGAAAAAACAACAACTTTGTTTCTTTTTTTATTAAATTCCGTTTCTTAACGGAATAGCCGGAATCGTTCAAGAGGTAATCGCGATGCATCGTGGGTCACTCCGCACAGGAAATGGGTGACCTTGCACAGGAAGGAAGGGTGTAAATGGGTCGGATACATTTTGCATGCTTATAAGTAGTGATGCTACAAAGTACAGTCACCCTTTTCTGACTACATTGTTTGACCTTGTCTTAGTACCAGCAGCATGTTTGTGTTTATAAATGATAAAAAACCAGATGCAGGTGGTTGGCGTCTGATCTCTGGTCCTTCTCTCCTCCAGGGCAAGTCCAAGAGGCCCCCCGTCACCTCCAAGAAGACCAGAGTCCAGTCGGTCCTCGGGCAGACAGGCAGGAAGTAAGGCCATATTTGGTAGTTACTGGCAACTAGGGGTGTGCACGTGTACACGTGTAACCGTTTAGTAAATCAAAACCGTTTAGGAAAAATCAGTAAACGAAAACCCCGCCGACATCCCGGGGCAAGTAAAACGCCATGTCGGGCAAGTAACTATCAACCCGGACGTCAACACAAGGATACTGTTTGTAGTAAAGCTCTGTATTCTGCAGCCACTCTAGCATGTCAGCGATGGACGGGGCGCCAGGAGACCTCTGGGTGCAGGTGTACAGATCCAGAGTGTCTGCGTCCCTCTCATGCAGCTGAAAGGCTACCGTGATCGAAAAAAAGAAAAGTTCCAATTTTTTTTAGTTTTTTTGCTTCGAGTCCTCCGCTTGCCCGAACAGGCAAGCAGAGGACTCAAGCAAAAAAATTGGAACTTTTCTTTTTTTCGATCATCGATAGTCATTATGTTGCCCCCTCCCCTTGCACTCTTTGGATAATGCTTGGTGTACTATTTGATTTTATTTGAATGTGGCCTCGGCCAATCAAAATCGAGATCGCGAGATTCCCGGCAGGTAGCGGGCACGCTGCAGTCAGTTGATGAAGAACTTCAGTGTCCTGGCAGACTCTGCCACTGATGTGAGCAGATGTGTTTCCACCTGTTATCAAATATAACAATTTACCTGAATCTTTGTCGTTATTTGATAACCACTAATAAAAAAAAAAAACTATTTATATTTGGGGCCAGTGAAAATTGACTTTGGGCAAGTAGAATTCAAGGAGAACCCAAGCCAATAACGTGGACGTGTGCCTCAGGTCTACCAGGAAGAATTTGGTCACTCCTGCCAGAAGCATGCTGGACTCTTCTATGATGATGGGCGCCACTCCGCTCATCACACCCCGCTTCGACCCCAGGTGAGACGCAGCTTTTATAAACTTCACATGTTGTAGCATACTAACTGCTGCAGCTATAAATGACGAGACCACACTGTTCAGATATTGCCTAGTTGTGTATACTGATGTGGAATCGGGGCAGGATATTATAGTGGTTGAGTTGTTTGACTCCCAGGGGGAAGGTTTATCGCTAACGATTAATACAATTCTGTGTAATAAATCGCAAAGGCAGCAGTAATAAAACATCTATTTTTTTTCTTTTCAATACATATTTTTTTGTGATTTGTTAACATTACCGATTACTATTACTATGTTTATTTTTCTTAGACAATCCAATTGTTAAATAAATGTTATAAATTCATCTGAACACATTGGCCTGGCCTCAATTTTATTTTGGTCATACTAAAGAATGATTCATTGCTTTTTTGTGAATAATACAGAACATAAGGAACTTAATAAATTTAAAAAATCACATCGCCATTGAAATATTTGTCTCAATTATCGCGATTAGGTTATATCCCCAAATCGTTCAGCCCTAGAAAGGTATTGGCTCAGTCCTCAGTCTAACCCTACCTCGCCCTAAACCTGACCTGCTCCTTAATGACCAGTATTTGGATTCAGATGTTATGTTTCCTTATTGGTTGTCTTACTGACCAGTAGGTGTGATGGAGGTTTCTTATTGGAGGTCTAACTGACCAGTAGATGTTAAGGTTTCTTATTGGTGGGCTAACTGACCAGTAGATGTTAAAGTTTCTTATTGGTGGTCTAAGCTGGTCCCCTACCAAGCAGCAGCAGCAGCAGCACAGCAGGAGGTCTGATGAGTGCTTGTGGTTGCAGGCTTCCCAAGACCCCCGGGGTGAGGGTCCCCCGCCACAAGGAGAGGATCTACAGCATCTCAGTCAACGGCTCTCCCGTACAGTCCAGCAACCAGGACATCGTCATCAACGTTCCCATCGGCAACGGAGAGGTGGGCTTCACATTACATTTTTTACGTGCACTTGTTGCGCAGGATCATAACCAATTGAAATTCACATTTCGGCCAGAAAAATAACTAAGAAATCCATAAAATTACATAGAAAAGGTTCTGAGGTTCTGTAGGACGGGTAGCCTATGAAATTCAAATGAACACGAGCGTCCCCAGCGATGTAAAATTAACGTTTACACAAAAGCAACGCCAACTTTCAACGCCTCATCGTGCAGATGTGACCGAGCCCGACCCGAACCCGAGCTTCCGTTCTAAATATTTTTCCGAACCTTACCTGACCCGCGTCGGGTTTCCATGCTCTAATCAAGTAGGGTGTCGCGAAATCCAGACAGAACAGCGCCTCCCCGAGTACCCCCGAGGCAATGACCGCCCCCCCCAAATGGTCCCATATTATACCATCACGTGTGAATAGCTGTTACAAGCCAAAAAAATGCCATCTCAAATTTCTAGAGCCGTTATTGTAAAACTACTAAGTTGTACTACATTCTGGTGTGAAGCTGGGTTGTTAAAGCACGTTCCTAAATAGGACTGTTTCTAACTACATGGGCATCATCCATCACCATCTTCATGAAGCGAGTCTAAAACATGCTAGACAAAGTATAGAATATTTAAAACGTATGTGATTTAAAATACGTTCCAACTTTAAAACATAAAATGCTTGTAATGTTTTAATGGTTTTATTGTATTTTAATGCTTGTATTTTTTTTACGTTTACCCTGGTTAATTTGTTGAAGAGAATGCTTCACAGAACGGTGCTTTGGTAAAGTATGACCTAGAAATGTTTTGGAGTTATGGTAAAAGATGTGTAAAAAACGTATTCAATTTAAAAAGTTTTATTTTTGATTGGGGAAAAATAACATTTGGTTACTACAAACAGGCAAAACATGCGTGTATGTTCTGAACAATTATTTCTTCTGAGCTGCTTGCCAGGTCCTACTTTACAGGTTAAAAATGTATGATGAACATTTTGTTCACATTTACTTTCAGGGCATTTAGCAGACTCTTTTATTCTAAGGGACTTGCATTTGTCAGAAGAAAAGATGACTGTTTACTTTTCATTTATAGCAATTCTTTGAAATCGATCTTCTAAGCCGGTGGTGAGGGCGGTGGTGAGGGCGGTGGTGAATTGGAGATAAAACTGATAAAATGATGGTCCGAAAATTCAATTAATTCATTGGATTTAATTATAACCTCAATACCCTTAGCAAATATTAGATCCAGTATATTTCCTTTCTTGTGGGTGGGATTTTTCACATGCTGAACAAAATTGCGGAAATGTAACATTAAAGGTTTTGTTAGTTTAGAAAAATTAAAATCCCCAGCTATAATGATATTACGATAATCGGAATATATAGCGGACATCATTGATCTAAATTGACTATGGAAGAGTGTTTTTGTAGACTTATTTGTCTTACTTAGGGGCGGCCGATAGACAATAACAATTAGGGTGTCTGCTTTGTTTGGCTGGTTGATCGTAAATGCTAAGTATTCAAACACTGTAATAAACTTAAATAAATGTCTAGAGACTGAATATCTCTCCGAATAAATTAAGGCGACTCCACCCCCTTTTTTTCCTAATCTATTAACATGAATTTCTTTGAAACCTTCAGGACAAGAATCGGTCAAATCACCTTCATTGGTGCCGTCAAGCCAGGTTTCAGTTAATAACATTAAGCCAAGACGATTGACAGAAATCAAATTCCTCAAACGATCCACCTTAATCTCAGTGAGTCCGTACATATTCAGAAGTCCATATTTGTCTGGCTCTGATGCGTTCTTGGCGTTCTCCGGCCCCTTCCTCTTGATGTCTTTGGGGATGGTTTTCGGTTGGTCCGCGTTCTCCGGCCCCTTCCTCTTGATGTCTTTGGGGATGGTTTTCGGTTGGTCCCCTTTCTTCGGCCCCTTCCTCTTGATGTCTTTGGGGATGGTTTTCGGTTGGTCCGCGTTCTCCGGCCCCTTCCTCTTGATGTCTTTGGGGATGGTTTTCGGTTGGTCCGCGTTCTCCGGCCCCTTCCTCTTGATTTCTTTGGGGATGGTTTTCGGTTGGTCCGCGTTCTCCGGCCCCTTCCTCTTGATGTCTTTGGGGATGGTTTTCGGTTGGTCCGCGTTCTCCGGCCCCTTCCTCTTGATGTCTTTGGGGATGGTTTTCGGTTGGTCCGCGTTCTCCGGCCCCTTCCTCTTGATGTCTTTGGGGATGGTTTTCGGTTGGTCCGCGTTCTCCGGCCCCTTCCTCTTGATGTCTTTGGGGATGGTTTTCGGTTGGTCCGCGTTCTCCGGCCCCTTCCTCTTGATGTCTTTGGGGATGGTTTTCGGTTGGTCCGCGTTCTCCGGCCCCTTCCTCTTGATGTCTTTGGGGATGGTTTTCGGTTGGTCCGCGTTCTCCGGCCCCTTCCTCTTGATGTCTTTGGGGATGGTTTTCGGTTGGTCCGCGTTCTCCGGCCCCTTCCTCTTGATGTCTTTGGGGATGGTTTTTGGTTGGTCCGCGTTCTCCGGCCCCTTCCTCTTGATGTCTTTGGGGATGGTTTTCGGTTGGTCCGCGTTCTCCGGCCCCTTCCTCTTGATGTCTTTGGGGATGGTTTTCGGTTGGTCCGCGTTCTCCGGCCCCTTCCTCTTGATGTCTTTGGGGATGGTTTTCGGTTGGTCCGCGTTCTCCGGCCCCTTCCTCTTGATGTCTTTGGGGATAGTTTTCGGTTGGTCCGCGTTCTCCGGCCCCTTCCTCTTGATGTCTTTGGGGATGGTTTTCGGTTGGTCCGCGTTCTCCGGCCCCTTCCTCTTGATGTCTTTGGGGATGGTTTTCGGTTGGTCCGCGTTCTCCGGCCCCTTCCTCTTGATGTCTTCCTTGCTCAGGCGGCACTTGTCTTTGGGCATGGTGTTCGGTTGGTCCGCGCTCCCTTCCTCTGCTGCATTCTGTTTTGTATTGGGAATCCGCCTCGACGTGGCCACATGTGGCTTTGTCGAGGCGGATTTAACAATTCCAAGGATAGCTACTGCTGTATTGGAGTTAAAAGATAAGCAAAGATGAGCCTTGGAGAGTGGAATTATGTTTTCATAATAGCAACATTTATTAAGAAATTCAAATAATGTTGATTGTTCCAATAGTGACGACATTTCAATAATAATGTCATCTGCAAAGAAGTGTGGTAAAAATCTATATGGCCAATCGAACATATTTTATGTATCTTTAATGTGTTCAGTATTATGTTCATTGTTTGTATATGCCTACCATGGAAATGGATATGATTGACTTTATTTACTGACTTCTTATATAATTCTTGATGATTTGACATATTTTATTAAATCACATTTTGAGTTTAGTCAATCGAAGTAGAGAAGAAACGGTACTGAAAATAGTAAAAAATAATTTTCTTAAAAAATCCTAATGTAATTTATCAGTGTCCTTTTCCGGACATTCTCAACTTCTGTACCGGAGGCGTCACTCTCATATCTCACTTATGTGTCATCTCTTTCAAGACGGTGTATGCTAGTATATTTCCCTCTTCTGATGTCCAATTTGTCCTTTTTACTACACTTTTATTTGTTGCCACTGAAACTCTCAGTGCCTGTTCTAATGTTGTGGACGATAACTGTTTGGACTCCTCATGCCAGGGGCATGATCTTCCCTTGAACAAACTATATATATGCTTAATATATATAGAGTGACACTGCCTTATGTCACATTGATCCCTGAGCTTGCAGCATTATTTACCAAGACAATCCATAACCAGAGAACTCAGCCACATCAGAAGACATTGTGCATAAAACGGGCTGTAGCAAAATACTAAAATGATGTAGGTTTAGTGAATGTTATCAAAATCGCATAGCTCCAGTCTCAAGTGAATGAATAACCTATGGAAATAGGCTTATTTAACGAAACATAGAATATCGAAATAAGTTACTTACGGTTTTCTTTCTTTTTATTTTGGCTTTTCTTTGACATGTTTGTGTCAACTGACAGGACTGTTGGTTCTTTTATACTAAACCTCGGTCATCTAGATCGTTCTGGAACACCCTAAATTAACGCCCACATTACGCTGACGTAGACGTAGCCGTCTTTTAATGATGTGTCATCCCTTGCGATAAGTTTCTCCCGTGTGAGAATCTAAATTGATTGTTATTGTTATTAATCTGTTTTTTTAGTCTGCAATAGTAATCATATTTCGATAATGAGTGATTTGGCTTCACGGACCAATCTGGCCGAGACATAACCAGAATAACCTTATTCAAAACAAATGGTGAAAAAACAAAGCAACAGAAGAGAGTATCAGAGAGGGATGATGACAAACCAGCAGAACAGGTTCACCACTTCACCTGACCATCCCGAGAGAGCGAGATCGTCAGTCTAAAACCAGTCATGGAATGAGTGAAACACTGCACCTAATAAATAACCTTAATCAAATAAATGGTAAAAAAACAAACATTGCATTTTCATGCATTTTTTATTGTAACTGCAACAGCACCAAGTACTCTGGCAGAGTACTCAACAACATCCTCACCGAAACAAAACTGATCATCGACAACGACAAACCCACCCACCTCCACAGCGACACCTCCACTAAAATCCTGGACCTCATGCTCTGTACCCCAGGCCTCGGCAGCAAAATATTCACTTTCTGTAGGCCAAGAAAACATGCCAACTACAACAGCTGTATCCATAAGGACACAAGGACACTTTATAGTGCGGCATTGATATTAAAGATGCTTCTATGTGATTCTCCCGGTATCACGTTCCCATGGGCACCGTCCGGTGATTTGAATGCAAAATCTGTTGTGCGACTTGAGTTGTGCAATCTGATTTCCTAGATTATAGATGCAAATGAAGAACCAAAACCTGCCCGTTTTGTTGGTATCCAGATGATTTGAACCTTAAAGTGACATCTATTTGTCAAGACATGAGACATCTTGAGTAAGTAATAACAAAAAAAAAAAGTAATATTTATAATACATTTGAACATTTCTGAACAATAAAAATCTAATCTACATCAATGCAAGTGTTAGTGGTTTGAACATGATCACAATTGTGACTCCATGGTGACGAGTGCTATTTTTAGAACATGCCCTGCGGGTAGGGATGCACCGATACAATCACCGATACCAAATGCAACCCTCGGACTAGGGCCCGATACTGTGCTCATGTACTCGTGAAACTGCTCCGATACAGCTTTATGCAATGTAATGTAACGTTGAAGAGCCTGTGAACCAAAAACGTTTTCAGATTTTTTTTTTTAAGCGTGGTAATTTGTCTGGTAATTTGTCCTATACATATATCTGCCTTTTTATCAATGTTCCTGAAATAAGCCCCCGATTTAGAGAAACAAGGGGCACCGGCGGTGCGATGTGTGTGTGTGTGTGTGGTGGTTGACCGGCGTGTCCAAGGTTTTAAGGAACTTATTGTGTAGCACTACGGTGCGTGTGGATAGTAAAGCTAACTCTGAGCAGCGATTTATTTAAACTGCTTTCCGGTGTTATACCAGACTATTCTTTAACCCACCAGATAAGTGACTCCAGTAGAGCACGAAACTGGACACATTTTTCTGCCTGAGCCCGGCCCAAGCCCGACAGAAGTAACCGAGCCCGCCAGGCATCAAGATGTCTGAGCACGACAGTTAAAGTAAAAATAAATGTCCTCATATTAATGACACGTTTGTGTATGAAAGCCTTTTCAAACAACTGTAAGGTATTTGGAAATGTCAACAGATGACCGTAACATTTGCAAAATCATAACTAATTGAAATTTACATAGGCCCACAAAAAAGGCCAGTGCCGTGTTTCGATATCCATACTTCCATGTGTACACTTAAACGTAGTACACTATCCGCATTCACTAAGTGCGCTAATTTTCAGATGTCAGTTTTGTTCCAAAATCGAATACTCTGTGGTGCACTAACCGGAAATTACGATCACGACTGCCGCCGTGGCTCCTCCCCCGCAATAAACATCCCGCTTTGAACGGTGAACTCTTTATGCCTAGCAGCTATAAAAAGCTACAAAATGACTATTAATGCAGGCTATGTGGAAAATGCAACGACTTTGGCTCAGCCTAGCTCCGCCCTCTTCTGCTACGTAGCTAAGATGGCTGCCGTTGAGTACGAAAAGTGTACATCGCCACACACTTCACGATTTGACCGTTTTGACTACACCATCCGGGTCCCTTCAGTACACTTATTTTCGCCCGATCTGAATCGGAACGTCCTACGTACTCAAGCTTAGGCTAGTAAGAACGGATAGTATAGATATTGGAACACGGCACAGGTTAACCGAAACCAATCCACGATTAACTAAATCGTATTATCCGTTTGTAATAGTCTGCAATAGTAATCATATTCGATAATGAGTGATTTGGCTTCACGGACCAATCTGGCCGAGACATAACCAGAATAATCTTATTCAAAACAAATGGTAAATAAACAAAGCAACAGAAGACGTCATCAGAGAGGGATGATGACAAACCAGCAGAACCGGTTCACCACATCACCTGACCATCCCGAGAGAGCGAGATCGTCAGTCTAAAAACAGGCTTGGAATGAGTGAAACACTGCACCCATTGTTTCCCTCAGCACTGTATGGTTAATGCGGCCGCTTTAACAACAATAGGGCCCCGCCTTGACTACCAATTTATTGAAATATCTGTCTAAACTGCGCCATTTGGTGGTTGTATATATTATTGCGAATTGAAGCCCTCACCGAAGACCGCAAGGCTATGAGATAACCCCCCTATCCCGAGAGAGCGAGATCGTCAGCCAAAAAATTCATGGAATGAGTGAAACACCAGCAGCGCGTCTAACCACTTTAAGCACGTTTAAAGTCACTTTTAAACGTTTTAATGGGGAAAAAAACACTAATAACCGAGGATCAATTATACAAACTGTACAAAATCACAATGTCATCCTTCAATGAAACCCTTTTTATTCAACATTTAAGGAGAACCCCACAAAACAGGCAAAGGAGGAGTGTTGGTAGTCCAAAAACATCTTCACATTATTCTGCATTTTCATTTATTTTTGATTTTAACTGCAACAGCACCAAGTACTCCAGCAGAGAACTCAACAACATCTGACTGGTCGACAACGACACCCACCTCAGCAGCGCCACCTCCACTAAAATCCTGGACCTCATGCTCTGTACCCCAGGGCCTTTCCCAAAAATATTCACTTCTTCTGTGTGGCAAGAAAACACGCCAACTACAACAGCTGTATCAATCAACAGCTGTATCAATCAAGGACACAAGGACACCTTATTTCGGCGTTGATATTAAAGATGCTTCTATGTGGTTCTACGTTTTCGTTTGTGCATGAAAGCACACCTTTATCAAACAACTGCACAGCTTTTTGAAAACGTCAACGATAACTGAAAAACATCCACAAAATTACCACAAGTGTTTCTGAGGTTCTGTAGGTCAGGTAGCCTATGACATTTAAATGAACACGAGTGTGCCCAGCGAAGTAAAATGAACGTTGACACAAAAGCAACGTCAACTCCAATGCCTTATCGCGCAGATGTGACCGAGCCCGACCCGAACCCAAACCTAATCTCGAACCTGACCCGGCCC
The DNA here is from genome assembly GCF_026213295.1 of Gadus chalcogrammus. NCBI lineage: Eukaryota > Metazoa > Chordata > Actinopteri > Gadiformes > Gadidae > Gadus > Gadus chalcogrammus. Next base: position 4,092,924 of record NC_079433.1, on the reverse strand, counting down.
GTCGGGCTCGGATGGGGATTCCATGCTCTACTTCACATGGCTCCTTTCATTCTGCTTTAACACAAACGCTACTGTTACTCTAACCACATTAATGAAGTACCGGTTTGGTTTTTATAGAACTATTCACTTTAGCAGTACTTTAGCAGTGATGACGGGGAGGTATGGTGGCTTGATTAGCGTCCTGTATCCTAATTCACTCTTAAGTCACTTAATGACACCAATGTGACAAATGTGTATTTGTAAACTCTGCTCCCTGTTGAACTGCCGCGGCCAAAAGTTGCCGCCTTCAAATTGGTTCTACGCCTTTTTAAATATTGTATCTAACATGGCTGGCCTCGACGCAGTCGGGCAGCAAAGAGCCAAGCTCTTTTACATATTTAAAGGACTTACTGTGTGTGTGTGTGTGTGTGTGTGTGTGTGTGTGTGTGTGTGTGTGTGTGTGTAGAACATCCAGCTGCTGGCCAGCCAGATGGACAGCGTGGACCTGTCGTCCCTGGATGAGGCGGCCCTCGAGGGAATCAGACGCCTGCAGGTAGACTGGGGAAGACTGTTGATACAGACCTGACTCCGGCTGCACCACGGAGAACTAACCCCGGCCTCCCTCTCTTCCTCCCTTCTGCAGAGTCGCCTGGCAACCCTGTTGTGAGCAGGGAGCTTGAATGGACCTTCGTCGGACGCAGACTTGTAAATAGTGTATCTGCTGTACTTTTATTGTGGAGAACTTTGGAGCAACTTTGCTTGTGCATTGATGTCCGCAGAGCTGAAAATATTGATAATCTGGTCACTTATACCTTGTATAGATGATCTGGTCATCGGGATTCATTGATGTGTATGTATGAACCTTTTTTCAGGTGTTTTTAGAAATGTTGTTTGCTTTCTGTATGGAGTGCATTATGGGTATCCCGTGATACCTTTGACCACCAGCAGATGGCTGCCTTGTATTAAAAGATTATAAAGGGTAAACTGTCTCGTCTGTTCGTACCGCACAATCTGGGTGAAAAACGACATGCACCTTTAGGGCTGATTTAAGTAGCCCCATAGATATCGGAAAGAAGGAATGTGCCATGTAAGGTTGACATGCTTATGAAGTCCTGACCAGTGCATGACCGCATTATAAACTTTAATTTCACCTGCAATACTGGCCTCCAGCCTATGCCAATACACGTGATCACTTTCACTTTGGTTACGCACTGGCTGACGCATAGGTGTGGACGTACAACTGGAACCTTTCCCGCTCGCATATCGACACCGAACAACCCTTAATCCTGATCGCCCATCAACAGCATGTTTATTTCCATTAAGCTCTGTCCGTTCTGTGGTTTATTTACCAACGAGACGCTGTGGTGATTTATGCGGCGGCGACTTAAGCGGCATAGGGGGCGCCTGCTGGCAGCCGCACCTGCGCAACTTTGTGCGCCGTCACGCCGCACGGCCGGTCGAGGCTCGTTAAGCGTGATGGGTTTGTCAGGGGGCTTCTGACCCGGCAAGGTCTGGCCCAAGACCAGACGGCCATAATAACGCACTACACCAATCCCAAACGCACGACCTTGTGTCATCATCGTAGGCCACCACGGCCGTTATGCCGACCCTGGCCCCGGACCTCGCGAGTGCAACCCGTCCCTTAAACGCTCATCTGCCGTCTCTTTATGCGTAGAGAGACTGTCACCGGTGGAGGTAGTATTCACCCCGGCACCCGCCCGCTGTGACAGATGTTGCGGTCAGCGGAGCGTGCCGGAGGTGTAGCTCCCTCGCTGCCGTGACACTGCGCGGCACACCTGCTCTACTTAACCATCAAATACCCCTGGATCCGGCTGCCTGCCGCCGAGTGTGTGTGTGTCTGGCTCTTTTCGTATTGCTCTAGGTGGTTGGAAAATTGCTATTTTGCACGGATGGCTTGGTTTGTAGTGAGGCAGGGACAGGTGCGCTGTGTGGATGTGGATGATTCTAAGGTCAAACAGCGACCCCCGCTTCATAAATCATCCGTGAAGACGAATCGAGATGGATCTGGGGAGGGGGGGGGGGGGGGTGGTGCTAGACGTGGCGTGACGTCGTCTCGCAGAGGGAGAGCAAAGTTATCACAGAAGTTATCGCATAAGTTCTCTTCTGATGGTTAGTGGGCCCACGTGATCGGGATGCAGTGGTTTCGCCGGCCTGTTCAGTTACGTTGTCATCCAGTTAGACGAGGAGATCCTTGGATACACGATGATCAATCTTTTGGTTGTGCTTTAAGAGTCCCCTGGTCTTGGCACTGGCTCTTCTGTTATGCAAAGTTTTTAATAAGATGCCAAAGAAAGCAGTGCTTTGAAACTGGAATAGATACTATGTACAAAGCATTTTGATAGCCTGTTCTGTGTTTTCAGAAAGATTCCGTTTTTATTGTATGTCTTCATATCAAAATCAATTAAATCCCTTTGAACGATGGAGGTTTTTCTAAATAATCCAACTGAAATCAAATCAATGGCAATTTTTTTTTTGCACATTACTCCTCACTGTATCTTTCCTAAATCCGTCAGCCATACCACCATCATTGAGGTGAACTCTGCTTATCCCGCCCCCTCCCAAAAGGAGTACCTTACCTTAACTGAGTTCCAGACCTGCGGGTGGGTAGAGGCTCTTAAAGGGGTGTGTGTGTGTGTCTGGGGGGAGGGGGGTGAGGAATTGCCAAAATCCCCTGCCAAGACAAATGGCCCAGGCGTAGCCATGTTGGCCCAGCCAAATGAATTCTCTATCGCGTCGCTCTGCCCTATAAACCTCATCCGTCAAGCGCTCAGCTAATCGATTTTATTCACATCAACACACGCGTGTGCACAGCAGACGCGCGCGTCTGCCACCGTTTCACTCGGTTCAGCATTATCCAAGCGCGAGACACTTGTGGGTGTGTGAGAGAGTGTTATTATGGGGTTCGGTGTTTTTTTTCCGGAGGTGTAATGTCGCCAGAAAAAGGGCCAAATACACGTTGTCAAGCGCTTTATTATGTCTAAAGTAAGGCGTGAATACTGTGTAGGAGGGAGAGGGTAAGATCGTTTTCGGGAGGAAAAGGCTGATCGAGTGGTAGTGGGCGGAACACAATGCATTCTGGGGTGGCACCATGATGTAGATTAGGCAATCTCTATTACCCCCCCACCTATCTTGATCTTGGGAGATGTGCAACATCTGTTGCCAGCAGACACTGTGGGTGTATGTGTGTGCGTCTGGGTGTGTGTGTGGGTGTCTGTGTGTGTCTGCGTCTGCGTGTGGGTGTGTGTGTGTCTGCGTCCGTGTGTGTGTGTGTGTGAGTGGGAGTTGAAATTTAAATAAGGTTTTCTGGGTTGAAAGGCAGAAAGGGCGGCTGGCAGCGTCTGCTGATGGCGTTCAGACCTCAGAGACGGCGGCGTTCTGCTGAAGAAGCAGGAAATGATGGAGATGAGACCAGATTAGAACATTGGCGAAATTAAACTTTATCCGTTTTCTTAATGCGTTTTCTCCCCGTTTGCTATTGCCAATGCTTAGCGTGTCACCGTGGCTTCTAACAGGCCTGCAGTCAGGAAAATGATGTCTAGACGAACCAACAAATGTAATGTATAAAATGTTTTATACACGTAATGACATAATTGTGTATTATTGTGGATGAGATGGGACAGGAAATCTGGTGTATGGTTTAATGTTTTGAAGCTAAAAAACTTCTGTTGTCCAGCTGTATTGATTGTGTTCGAATGCGGTGATGGAATCTAATTTTCTTCAGTGGAATGAAAGCTCATAAGAAATGTAATAACTCTATTTCCTGTGAGGGTACTTTCAGTTGCCAGCAATATGCGAGTCACAGTGTGGGGCAGGAGACCCACAAAGCCCCACATGTTGGATACGTTCCTCATCTGCCTGCACGCTCTTCAGGGAAGAATCTGTTTAGGTCTCTTTTAGCCTCAAGGGGCATGGACCTTCAACTTAAACCAGATGGAAATGCCTCCAAGATGAATGAATACTTTATTGTCGTTGCCGGAGCAGCAAAATTATTACCAGTTACATCCCGTCCAAGATGGAGTTCAGAGGAAGTGACGGATGTCTTCCTGTTTGAGAGGCGGCGTCTCATACATTTTAGGGGATTTTGCAGACGCTTTTATCCCATCAAGGTCTTACAACCCTGATTCACACAATCACACATCGACGGTGGAGTCAAACACCGGGGATTGAACTGGCGGCAACCCTCCGGTTACCAGTCAACCCGCCCTCCCTCCCGAGCCACTGCCCTCCCTCCCTCCTCATCCGGGTGTTTCAGGGCTTGGACGTTGTTTCTCTGGGACTCTAGCCGCCTGTCCTGTCATGCAATCGCACAATACATGACGGTGTACAAAGGCCTCAGAGCCGTCCCCTCGTCGCTACACCACCGCTGTTCTCGGCGTCCATTTAAAAACCCCGGGAGCCAACACAAACACAGGATGTGCCCATATACGGCGCCCGGGAGGCCAACAGCAGACCCAAGTTTGTCTTTGAGAAACAATTAAAGGGCTCTTCATAGCGCGCCCACGTCCCCCCGCCTCTTCCTTCCCTCAATTGATGTTTGGTTTAGCGGGGGGGCCCTCTCCTTGTGTTCTGCCGGGCCCTCGCTGCTCTCCATCACCTGCTTCAGCCGCAGAAATACAGCCCCGGAGAGCACATCAATTAGGTGTAAATGACATGGCAAATTGGAAAATTAGGACGGGAGAGGGAAGGGTAATTTGCTCCAAAATGGTCTAAAACCAATTAATTAAGAGACGAGAGCGGGGGAGACAAAAGGCTTTGGGTCTCGCGTTCCTCTAATGGAAAAAGAAAACACTCCTTCGCTCACTGCTCCTCTTCTCTCCTTCTAAACTTCGTTCGCTGCGGATTCTGTTCGTGGATATAACCGCGTAGAGATCCATACCGCGTGTACAAAACGAGCATTGGAGTGCGCTCCAATCAGCCCACAGTCTGTGTTCTTTACTTTAAAGTGGACTTTTTTGTGTCGAGCGGTGAACTTCCAAATCACTCCTCAGTGTGTTGTGTTTGTTCCCTGCTTGCCTGCCAGACTACCCAGCATGCACCTCTTCCTGGCTCCTGGATGTGTTCTCTGGCCCCGGACGCTAGCATAGCATAGCCCCCCCCCCCCCCTCTTAAGTCGGCAGCCATTTTCCCTTGGGTAATGCATCCAGTGTTGCAGCTTGTGCTGAATCATTGGATCCAAACAAGGGGGGTAAAGGGCTGATTAGGTTCTGCGTCGGGTTTTAGTGAGCGGACCAATCACAGCCCTGGCTGCTGCGTCGCCTCGACGGAAGGTTACAACGGGAGGCGCACGTCAGGCCCTTGCGTCGGACGCAACGAGGGTCCGCAAGGACGTAAGGGGTCCGTAACCCCTTTGCGTTGTGCGGACGTGGGACCACAATCAGCCCTTCATAAGGAGGCCAGTTAAGAAGGAGCATTATACATATAAACAGCGAGGTCTTCGGCTAACAACGCTAGCGGCGGTGTAATGATGTGTGAGAGGACGGAGCCCTCAGGAGCTGGGCCAAGGCAGGGCTAGCAGACCGCAGCCTCGACTCACCACACTGTGAAATCCTCCTCCTCCTCATCATCATCATCATCATCATCATCGGGCTACGCTGAGGCCCTGGAGAGTCCGGGTGGAGGAATTAGAAAGTTCTGGAACGGCGGATACAGCAAAGGGGTTCAAAGCAGGTTATTTTCAAAGCCGGGGTGACCTTGTGGAGAAAGTATCCTTTTATAGTTGCCGTGGTCACCGGTCTCCTTCAGAGCCATATAGCTCGGGCCAGCTCATTAATCACTACATGGGAGACGCCAGGAGTCACATAGTCAGGTCATTTCTTTATATATTATTAAAGGAAACCTTCATGGAAGGAGCGCACACACACATGCACACACGTGCATGCATGCACGTGTGTTTAACGCTTTTTTATCAAAGCGATAAAAAACCCTGTAACGGAAACATCGTTTTTAGATTTGGACGAACTGTTCCACTCTAAGAATTTTACAAGTTTGAATGATTTAATTACTTCCTCTTTCCTGTCATTATTCAATTCATTGTTTAAAACTCAATGGGCCCCGAGAAAATCACAAGACGGCTGCTTTTTAAACATTGCTACTTTACGTTTCCTGGTTTCCCCAAATATTCTTACAAGTTTTCCCACCCAACTATGGCAAGGTGAGGTGAATAAAGTCTGTAGACTGAGAGTCTCTTGAGGCAGTGGTGTGTAACCTATGGTCGGTCGGATCATAGCATCAATGTCTGTCTTCAACATGAAAGTCTAATGATATGGTATATTGTTACATATGCCTGCATATATTACCCTTTTATGCATTGTCTACATCCAAATGATTGAAATCTCTTTTCATTTTCATATATAAAGTGAATCATGATGAATCCACCCAACGAATGGTTTCAGGTGTGAAAGAGCCAGTCGTGGAAAAGCTATCGACATATTACATATTAACCCCGACATTAACTATCCCCGACCATAACTTTGATAAAAGCCATCTAGGAAATATTCATCTTGCTAAGAAAGCTTTTTGCTAACATTTACCTTAACCCTTACACTGACCTTATCTCTGCTGGCGTCTCTAACCCCTAACCCCTAATCGACACCCACCAGCTCACAGAATCCTGAACTTGAACTCAGGACCTGAGAGAAAGCTCAGTTACTAACTCATCCCCCCCGAGCGGGTATTAATGCGAAGAGCGAGAGACAGAAAGAAAGAGAGGGAGAAAGAGCGAGAGAAGGTCAGAATACATTGTGGTAAACAGCAGCTTCCTCTCTCATTCCCATGTCTCTCGATCCTCGCTCGCCCACTCTTTGCACGCCCACGTTGCAGGGAGAGAAAGGCCGTCTCGCACCATGTGCACAAGAAACCGGGATTTACACACATGCATGCACACGCTAGCAATTGCAAGAGAATACACGCACACGCATGGAATCATATACGAATACAGGCATACACACTCTCAAGCACAGGCTCTTCAAAGAAATAGGCCACACACACACATACCATCAAATACACACGCAAGCACACACAATGGAACACTCTGCTTCCACCCATCAATCTGAGGTCTAAATCTCTTGTCTGTGTGTTCCTCTTTGTGGTGCTGAGAGAGAGAGAGAGAGAGAGAGAGGGAGAGGGAGGGAGGGAGGGAGGGAGGGAGGGAGAGAGAGAGAGAGAGAGAGAGAGAGAGAGCGCCTTGCTGTGAGCAGGAGAACAGAAACCCGACCCCCTCCATGGTAGATCTCGGCGTTGTCAACCCCACTCACACGCCCCTCCCACCCCCCCAATCCAGATGAAGTGTTCTCCAGAGTGCTTTCGTCCGTGGAGTAAGGAGGGAGTATACCGTTTATTCTCGGCCGTTTCAGAGGAGAAGGCGCCTCGCGATGTGCACACCAGTTCACTTACAAGCAGGGACGCTCCGGTGAAATGGGGTCTATGTTCGGGGACATTCACCGGATGCTCGTTCGTTTAGCGCAGTTCTTCGCTCCCGACGTTGATTTCCCGATCTAACTTCAACCCCAGACTTCGCTCAGTCACTCAGCCCCATTCGGTTGTTTGTGGTTGTAGTTTGCTCGTGGCTGGGAATCATTGGACAGTATGTTTGCATGCACGCCTAAACGGGACCTTTCAAACCAACTTTATTTCACCATTTTATCATCAAAAGTGTATCCTCTAACACCTATACCCCAATAAGTCAGCAGTTTCCTGTGGTACCAGGTCAGGGGACCCCAAATTGTGTCCAGTTTGGGACACCCGGATTTACATTATTCCTGGAAGCTTGCACCATAGAGATCTCGAGTTCAGGGTTACACCGAGCCCGACAGCTAAACGAAGGAACGTCACAAAAGACTACAATTATCCCCAGACATGCTTCCCACAGAGTTGCCACGGGGCCGACTTTATCCAAGAGATACACGTTGAAGGGGCCACTTTTAACCCCACCGCGACAACAACTCTTTTGGCCTCGTGTCTTTGAAACTCATTAGCCCCGTCGCGGACTTAAATACGAACGCCACTCAAGACGACAAGGGACGGGGGCGGCGTTAGAACTGAATCTATCGGTGCTCTGCGCTAATGGTAGGCCTGTGCTTCACTGGGAGGACTGGGAGGACTGGGAGAGCTCGTTGCCTCTGACCGATTGAGGCGGTCGCGTCGGTGCACCCCATAGACATCTTATATGATAGACGGAGCATCGAACGCTACCGCCTACTGGCGCTGACGAGACGCGGGGCCGCCATCTTGGAGTGGTCATCCGCTGCACTCAGTGGAATCCGTTTGGCTGGAGCAATGAACTGTCAGCGCATTTAATCAATCATACCTCACTGAATACCACAGATTGTCATACGTGTAGCTATGATAAAGGCCACATGGTTTGGCCTGTTTCATTATTCAATACTAATTATACCAATAGTACGGTAATGTTAAATCTTACCTGTGAAAAGTAATCCCCCCGATTCCTATTGTGGATGGTCCGCCGATTTGAGCAGGAATACGCTGAACAACAGCCCGGCATCCTGTTTCTGCTGCTGTTGCTGCTCCCGGTTGACCACTCCAAGATGGCGGCCGTATTCCTCGCGTCCCAGCAGCCAAGGCTCCGTCTATGCTATAAGATGTCTATGGGTGCACCTGCGCGGCGGGATAAGCACCGCTCCGGGGGGGGGGCAGACAGTTGACAAACCAAGCGCTCCTGCATGGTTGTGGGTACCGCCTTAATTGACAGCGGACACGTGCACGCTCTCGCATTTCAAACACAGGAACTTTAAATACACAGTACTGTTCAACGTTTGGGGTCACCCAGCCAATTTCATGTCGTCCGTGAAACTCAACAATTTATTATAACAGTTTTCAGCTGTGATAACCATAATCGCACAACGGGTTTCTGAATCATCAATTAGCCTTTTAACACGATTAGTGAAACAATGTACCATTAGAACACTGGGCTGATTTTTGGCTGGTTGCTGGAAATGGGCCTCTGTCGATATTCCATAAAAAATCGGAATAGTCATAGAATAGTCATTTACCACATTAACAAAGTCTAGACCAGGGGTCCCCAACACAGTGCCCGCGGGCACCATGGCGCCCGCAAGGACCACGTGAGGCACCCGCAGGCCTGTTCTAAACATAGCGCTACTCATTCTTGAACAACTCTTTCCCACCTTTTTTAAGTCATTGTTGGTATTTATTGTGAGAAATCCTTAACATGACTTAATTAATTAACATGTTTCACATAGATGAGTATCATTAATCATCATTAATAGTAACATATAACTAAAGGCAAACTGAGCAAATTTGTTATTTCAGAAGAGTGTATCAAACGGGGTGCCCTTCATATGACTCAGTACCGATGAAGTAGCTCTCAGGTTTAAAAAGGTTGGTGACCCCTGGTCTAGACTGTATCTCTCATTAATTTAATGTTATCTTCATTGAAAAAAACAGTGCTTTTCTTTAAAAAACAAGAACATTTCTAAGTGACCTCAAACTTTTGCAAGGTAGTGTGTGTCAAAGACGTTGAAGGCAAAAAGGAAGGAAAAAAATCTGATTGCGTAACTGCGTGTTCAAAATAAACTTCGCCATGGCAACCGGATATCCATTCTCTGTCTCCGTTCTTTGTGTGTGCGAGTGTGTTTTTCTTTTCTTACTGAAGCAGGCTCACGTTGTATGAGTTGACTCGTTGAGGCCTCTCCTGTCGACGCCCACGGCGTGACTGTCTGGCGAACCTACACTCACACACGGATCGCACACCGAGCTATCACACATGGCTCACACACACACACACACACACACACACACACACACACACACACACACACACACACACACACACACACACACACACACACACACACACACACACACACACACACACACACACACACAGCTCACACACATATCACATCATAGGCTCACACATACATACACAGAAACACACACACACACACACGCACACAAACACACACACCACTGTGTCCCGTCTCCTTTAGTGTCTGACGCGGTCGTAAACGATGACACGATTAGAACCTTCTTTCTAGCTCCTTCGGCGCCTCTTCTCCGCGCGTTACGCATGAGACCGTTCCGTCTCGGGGGCCTTTGTTACGCACCGGGCTCGCTTTAATGGCGTGTGACGTGCCGGGCGGGGAGAAAGATGGGCCTAATTATGTTTATTGTACACTAATAAGCGTGTTATTATGACGACGGCGCAGTCGGAAGCAAAGGACGGCACAGAGCTCTGAACAGACAGACGGACGTGGGCCTCAATCACACACCAGTCATTAGATCCCCTTCATTATCACAAACACCCGTCTTTGTCTGTTTGCAGGGGTGCGCGTCTCACTCTCATCTGCTCAACTTTGATGAACCGATGTTATCGTCTGTGATTTTGAGAAAATGTTCTTGGCTTACACTTTTTGTCTTTGTTGTACTTTTTGTCTTTGTGTAAGGGAAGGCCTGTTGTTTTACCCATTTTAAGAACGCCAGGCGGTGAACTGAGAGAAGCTATATGGTTTATATAGGGTGTATTATACCTTCTGACGTCTGCATCCCAGAGATGGGGACTCGAGTCTTGAGACTCGGACTCGAGTCGCACT